>NC_077228.1:106194636-106202136 GCF_027887165.1 Monodelphis domestica
TCATGAGCCTTTGTTGGTTTCTTGAGATGCCTGTGATTTGGTCATTTTTGCTTCATTATGAGTATTGGTTATGTGAATTTGGTTCTTTTTCAACTGAGGGGCAGGAAGGTAGGAGAGAGGGAGAAAGTAAATGCTTTTTAGCCAAAAAGTAAGTAAATAAATAAACAAATCAAAGTATCTTTGGAAATAGAGCCCCCCCCCCCCCTTGTTAAGCCAAAAGCTCATTTGAAGACAGTAATTGTTGACATCGTGTCGCCCTTTAATAATCAATGACATTCCTCTATCTCTTTGCAAAGGACTTTACAAACATTCTCTCCTTTGAGTCTCCCAACCACCTCGTATGGTTAGTCCTATTATCATCCCCATTATAGAAAAGAAGAAGCTGAACTTTGGAGATGTTAAGTAACTTACCCAAGGTCATGCTGCTGGGAAGTGGAAGAGGCAGGATTGAAGCTTGGATCTTTCCTGACTCCAAATGAGTTTGCTATTCCATCACACCGAGATTGTAGTTAGAACCTAGACCAGCCCAATGGTACCTCCCAACCGATAGGATTAATTTACCTAAATTTAATAGCATGGTTGGATATGCCAAGGAGTCAGTGAAGGCTTGAGTGTAGGGTAAGGAGGAGTGATGGACAAAGGTAGAAAACAGTAGGGTTAGGGGGCGGCTAGGTGGCTTAGTGGAAGTCCTGGGTTCAAATCCGACCTCAGATATTTCCTAGATATGTAACCGTAGGTCACTTAACTGCCATTTTGCTCTTCTGCCTTGGAACCAATACACAAGTATGATTCTAAGAGAAGTTAAGTGTTTAAAAAAAATAGTAGGGATATGGGGAGTGTAATGGAAGACAGAATTATGAGGGGCCAAATGGGGAAAGAGGCTTCATTGGCTTGGCATTTCCCCAGAGTAAACCTGGCCATTTGTCCATTGGCCTTCCAGGAGCAAGAGAAACTACTCCATCCATCTTGTCCCTAGCCCTGATATCGCCTCCCCTACAAATATGGCAACCTATGGCAACCCTAGGACATTTCCCCACTTTCCAGAATCACCACCCCAAGAAGCCCTACCTTGGGAAATCCACCCAGTGGCCTGGTTTCATAGCCTTTGTCCAGAAGTCTAGCAAGATGTGTTTACTCGAAGGCCTCAGCCCGTCCAACCAGTTTGTGTCTTTGGAACCTTGAAACAAAGCCCATGTCTTCCTATCTGCAAATACAGAAGTCAGCACAGAGTACCATCTGGAAGTCAGACTTCGATTTGACGAACACATATCGGTAAACACGTAGGAAGCCCCTGTGCTATGGTGCTCAGGGTTACAGACGTATTTTTTCTACCAGACCTACATAGGGAATTTCTAGGGTGTCCTCTACTAATGTACATCAATAATCTGCAACTTTGAACCTGGGGCAGTTGCCTGGTACATTATTGAAAGGATAAGAAACTTCCCCAGCATCATGTACTGGTACGAGGCAAGATTGAACCCAGGTCTTCCCAGCTCTGAGGCTGGCTTTCAGGGATATAGAGTTGATACGTAATAAATTCCCTGACTTCAAGGAGCTTTTAATGGCGTTGGGGAGATAAACTAGGAGTACAAAAACAGCTAGTTGGTGCAATGAACTCATCTTTTGGTGTTCAAATCTGGCTTCTTACTTACCAGCTGTTAAGTCTTTGGGCAAATCACAATCCTGTTTGCCTCAATTTCTTCATCTGTAAAATAAGCTGGAGAAAAAAAATGACAAACCAGTCCAGGTATATTTGCAAGAAAATCCCAGGGGGCAGGGAGGTGGCTCAGTAGATAGTAATTATGCATATTATTTTCCTGGATCTACTTATTACTTCATTTTACATCAGTTCATACAGATCTCTCTGTGTTTTTCTATATTTATCTTATCTGTCATTTTTAACAGCACAATAATATTCCACTACATTCATATACCACAATTTGTTAAGCCATTTGGGAATCAATTTAATTTCTAGTTCTACTATAAAAAGTGCCACTAATGATAGTTTGGTGCATGCAGGTCTTTTCTTTTGTCAAAGATCTCCCTGGGATATGTATCTTGTAGCAGAATCTCTACATTAAAAATGGTGGACATTTAAGTCACTTTATTTGCATAATTCTATGTTGCTTTCCAGAATGGTTATACTAATTTACAACTCCACCGATAATGCAATAGCGTGCCCTCTTTCTACAACCTTCCTTTTATAACCTCTCCAACCCTGGCTACAGGGTTCCCTTCCATATTGGAACTTTCCCCATGGAGGTTTCAGTATATCAAGGGTCAGCATAAGGAATTAAATGGGAAATGGCAATGAGAGGGAGAGAGAAACCAGAGTAGAAGATAAACAATATAAGGGAGCACTGGACATTTTGGCGACAGTTGCGGGCGGTCAGACCTCTGGCTCTCCTTTCTCTTCCTCCTCCAACTGAGAAAGAAGCAGGGGAGGGATGGTAGGGAGTATCCCATCAGATCTAAGCGCCACTGTCTTGCCACCACATTCAGTCAGAGTCCCGGAGGAGAGAGGCAGGGGAGCCAATGTGTATAGAAATCAGTTACAGCTCAACTCTGCCAGCACTGAATAAGATGGATGAGCTCCCCGTGGCCAGCTCCTTTCCCCTATTGGGGAAATATGGAATTTTGGATTTGGAAAATGGGAGGAAATTCCAATGTAGAAATATGCAACCCAATTTTAGGGGACGTTTGTAGAATCAGCAGATGACACACAAAGGCCAGGAGATGACACAGAAAAAGTTTAGAAACTCAGAAATCGCATAAAATAGAAATATATGGTATTGTGTGATAACATATTTTATCTTTTAATACCACCAATATACACAATTCCTTTTTTAAAGGTAAAATAAGAAAAAAAGTTTGTGAAAAGAACATGAAAGCCAGCAGATGATACACAAAGGTTAGAAATGTAGAGATACCTTAACATTGACCTACATATAGTCTATGACCAATACTTATCCCCAATTTCATAATAAAGAAATAAATTTTATAGTAAACACCCCATAAAAGAAAAAATGTGTACTTCTTTGGTACAAAGAGACCAAAAAAAATTAACACATTTTCCAGATCGTAGAGGTATTACTCAACTCTGCGATGTGGAAGGCTTATCCATATTTCAATTTTTTGCCATCTTTGCCAATTTGCTAAAGTATGAGATAAAAACTCAGGTCTGTTTATAATCTCCATTATCTTTGTAATGGAAATCCCTGATCACAGTATTAGTTGCACAGACCCAAAACTAGGAGAATAAGAGATGATGCTATCTCAAAAGTCACCAGTTTAGTAACTTTTCTTTGAACTGGCAAGAAAGGCTCGCGGCTTTCCTGTCTTTTCAGGTCTCAGTTAAAATTTCACTTTCGGGGGGCAGCTGGGTAGCTCAGTGGATTGAGAGCCAGACCTAGAGACGGGAGGTCCTACGTTCAAATGTGACCTCAGACACTTCCCAGCTGTGTGACCCTGGGCAAGTCACTTGACCCCCATTGCCTAGCCCTTACCACTCTTCTGCCTTGGAGCCAATACACAGTATTGACTCCAAGACGGAAGGTAAGGGTTTAAAAAAAAAAATCTCACTTTCTGAGAATGTTGTACACAGAGACTAATACGCTGTGGCACAATTGAATGTAAAGGACTTCTCTACTAGCAGCAATGCAGTGATCCAGAACTATTTGGAGGGACTTATGAGAAAGATCCACATCCAGAGGAAGAACTGTGGGAGTAGAAACACAGAAGAAAAACACCTGCTTAATCACATGGGTTGATGGGGATATGATTGGGGTTGTAGATTCTAATCGATCACCCTGGTGCAAATAATATAGAAATAGGTCTTGATCAATGACACATGTAAAACCCATGGAATTGTGTTGGCTTCAGAAGGGAGGTGGGAGGAGGGGAGGGAAAAAACATGAATCATGGAACCATGGGAAAATATTCTAAATTAATTTAATTAACTAATTAAAAAGAACATTAAAAAATCCCACCTTCTGCAAGGAGCCTTTTCTCAATGCTAGTACCTTCCTCATAAGATTGCTTTCAATTTATCCTGAAAGTGTCTCCTGTTACATTATTGTTTGCATGTTGTCTCTTCCATTAGAATGTGAGTTCCTTGAGGGCAAGGACTATATATTTACCTTTCTTTATGTCCAGTGCTTAGTATTCTGCCTGGCAAATAGTTAAGTGCTTGATAATTTTGGGTGTGGGTTTTTTTTTTTTTAACGCTTTCCTTCTGTCTCAGTATCAATTCTAAGAAGAGTGGCAAGAACCAGGCAATGAGGATCAAATGACTTGCTCAGGGTCATACAGCTAAGTGTCTGAAGCCAGATTTGAACCTAGGACTTCCCAACTCCAGTCCTGGCTCTCTACCTAACTTCCCCTTGAAAAATGTTTCTTGATTTCTAGAGGAAAGGAGCTGACAGTGGCTCATCCATCTTCTTCAGAGCTGGCAGGGTTGATCTGTGTCTGATTTCTATACACATTGGCTCCCCTGCCTCTCTCCTCCGGGACTCTGACTGAATGTGGTGGCAAGACAGTGGCGCTTAGATCTGATGGGATACTCCCTACCATCCCTCCCCTGCTTCTTTCTCAGTTGGAGGAGGAAGAGAAAGGAGAGCCAGAGGTCTGACCGCCCGCAACTGTCGCCAAAATGTCCAGTGCTCTCTTATATTGTTTATCTTCTACTCTGGTTTCCCTCCCCCTCCCATTGCCATGTATGTCCTGTGTCTGATTATATACAAAGAAAATCTGGCAGACTCCCAGCCATTGTGTGGTGTGATTAATGATGGTGTGGGTAGAGATGCAGCGAGAAATGTTGATCCTTTCAGAGGGACGGACAGGAGACACGTCCTGTTCCAACACAGTCTTAGTCACTTGGGGAAGAGGAATGGATGTGGATCCCATGTGGAAGCCCCACAAAAGAGGGAGGCAGACCTCTGAGCTAGTGCATGTTTCTAGTAAACAAGAAAAACTACAAGCAGAAGGCCGCCATTTTATATATGTCAATAAATAAAATATTAGTGTAGAATAGAAATAGACTATAATTTTTATGTTATATTATATTAATTATATTATATATCCTGTGACCTAGTTTTCTTAAGGACTCGAGGTGAAAGTGAGCTAAATTCAACCAGGGCCAGTTTCCAGAGAACAGGAGCTGCTGTTTCTCTTACTACTTATATGTAGGGCACCGGGCTACACATGGGGAGTTGTTTACTTGTTTTCAGTCATTTCTGACTCTTTGTGACCCATTTGAGGTTTCCTTGGTAAAGAGATTGGAGTGGGTTGCCATTTTCTTCTCCAGCTTATTTGACAGATGAGGAAACTGAGGCAAACAGGATGAAAGGACTTGCTTAGGATCACATAGCTAGAAAGTATCTGAGACTGGATTTGAACTCATCAAGAGGAGTTTTCCTGACCAGGAAAACTATCCCACCTAGCTGTCCTTGGGTACATGGGAAACATGTGGGGAATTCACCCCAAAATGCCTTTACAATTTTTAGTACCTACCTAAATAAAATATAAACTCTTTATCATGACATTTGAGACCCTTTATAGTCTGGCTCCAATGTTTCTTTTCTGCCTTACACTTACAATTCTCCTACCCACCGTTTATATTCCAGCCACTATACTTCTACTATTTGCTGTATCCTGTTTTTCTCTTGCCTTCCCACCCTTCTGTGTTTTGTTCACGAGATCCCTCATACCTAAAATGGATTCCTTTCTCCTTCTCCTCATCTCTGCCTATTGATTTCATAGGCTCCTGGATTTAGTTTACATTGGGTGAACAAAGCCTCTGCAGGAAGGAAATGGGGGATCTTTCAAAGTATTGAAGAATAGTTCTGATAATGTATCCAGGATTCTAAAGTTACCATAACTCTTCTTGGCTATGTAGGATCCTTTGGCAAAACATCTCTTGTGGGTGAAGCAAGACATGGTGACCTAGAGGAGAAAAACAATAATGATGATAGTCACTTTGTCTTGGGACCATTTCTATCTGAACCCCCAAAATGTAAAAACTCAGATGATAATAGCTAAGATCTATCTATCCATGTATGCATAAGGTCTGTCTGTGTGTATGTATGTATCTATCTAACCACCAATCCATCCATCCATCCATCTATCCATCTATCCATCCATCCATTTATCTATCTTACCTCATTTGGTCCTCACAACTCTGAAAGGTAGATGGGATTAAACTAGGTGATATAGATAGAGGGCAGCTAGGTGGAGTGATGGATAGAGCACTGGACCCAAAGTCAGGAAAATTCTTCTTCATGAGTTCAAATCTGGCCTTAGACATTTATTAGCTGTGTGACCCTGGCAAGTCACTTACCCCTGCTTGCCTGAGTTTCCTCTTCTGAGGAAATGAGTTTGAGAATGAAATGGCAAAGCCCTCTAGAATCTTTGCCAAGAAACCCCCAAATGGAATCCCAAAGAGTGGGACATAACTGAAATGGCTGAACGACAACATGGCGGATAGAGTGCTGGACTTGGAATCAGGAAGACCAGAGTTTGAATCATACACTAGCTGTGTCACTCTGACAAGTTACTTAACTTCTCTGAGCCTCAGGTTCCTCAGCTATAAAATGAAGGTATCTAACCCCCAGGGTTGTGAGGATCAAAAGAAATAATCTACAGAAAACCCTTTACAAGCCTTACATGGCTATAGAAATGCTAGCTATTATTAATTATTACTACAGAATGGCAGTGGAGTGTCCCTGGAGAGAGAGATGATGGATCTAGAAAACATGTGTGTGATAAAGCCCAGTTGCATAAATACGCCCTATCTCCTCTCCCCCGAGCGAGCGAAGTAGCCTTGAACATTACACAGGATCTGTAAATAGCATCTGAGTGTCCTCCAGTGAGGTATTTTATTCTGTGACGTCTGATTCCCCAAATAAAGCTGGAGGGTTTCACTACAAGCGTTTCCCTGGGATGGCAGAGGAAGTGAGGAACCATCTCTCCCCTATGGAGGGGACTCCAGATTCAGGATCTTGGAAGAAAAAAGGGTCTGTTGTCAAGGCTGTCCAGAAGGGGTGGCACACGTGACCCCTGGGGAGCCTGGTGTCACAGAGAGGCTCAAATGGTCTCAGAAATCAGAATCCCTCCATATGCATAACAATATGGTACTTTTCTCCATGAAAATCAGCAGATGCCCAAATGTTCTGTGACAGCAGAGGGGGCTTAAAGGAGATCAGACAGAACAGGGGCCCCAGTGGAGTCAGGCAGCAGATCTCAGGGATATCTTTTCACTCTCTTTCCTCCCCTGTGTGTTGGGTTGCCCTAGGGTTTTGGTAAAAGGAAAAAGAAGGATTTTTAAGCTCCTGTTATGTGCTAGGCACTGTGCTAAGCCCTTTAGAAATATCTCATTTGATCCTCACAACAGTCCTGGGAAGTTGGTGCCACTGTGATCTTTATTTAACAAATGGGGAAACTGAGGCAAAGATCAGGGGTCCCACAGTTAATAAGAGCCTGAAATCTGAATTTGAACTCAGG
>NC_077228.1:106207136-106277136 GCF_027887165.1 Monodelphis domestica
CCTGGTTTAGTGGAAAGGATGCCGGATATGAATTCAGAGAATCTGAGATCAGATGCTGCTCTCTTTTCAGTCTAGCCTTAGACTTCTCTGGGCTTCAGTTTCCTTATCTCTAAAATGGGAGCATTGGACTAGATGTCCTCTATAAGGTCCCTTCCAGCTCCAAATCTGTAATCCAGAGAAATTAGGAACCCTATTTCTAGTGAAATGCCACAGGGTTTTCTCCTCAGTTGTGCTCTGTTCCAACATTTTGTCAATTCCTTATTTATACAAGGACATCAATACCATGTTTTTTCCATTTGTTGACTACATGAGAACTAATATATTGGGACCAAATTAAGACTCTAAATGATGTTGACAAGGTGAGAAAAGTAAACAGCAACTAAAAAGATGAAATTTATTAGCTACAAGTGAAAAGTTCTACAATTGGTTTAAAGAGGGAGGAGAATAAGCATTTAGTAAGCACCTACTATGTGCCAGGAACTTAGCTTAAGTATCTTCCAAATATCATTTCCTTTGAGGTATAAGATAATTTTATCTCAGATGAGGAAAAAGTCATATACACTTTATATACATACATACAAATATGAATTGAACAAATGTGGAAGGAATAAACATAGCTAGAAAGGAGATTTAGGAAAAAAACAAGTTTAAAGAGTCAGCAGTATTCCATGAGCTAATGAGATCTGAGGCTATATTAAATGAGGTATAGTGTCCAAAATGAGGTGATTGTCTGGTTTTGTTTTGTCCTGTTCTTAACACATTGAAAATATTGTGTTTACAGAAGAAAAACAACTGCCTGATCACAGGGGCTGATGGGGATATGATTGGGGATGTAAACTCTAAATGATCGCCCTAGTGCAAATATCAATAATATTGAAATAGGTCTTAATCAAAGACACATATTAAACCCAGTGAAATTGTATGTCAGATATGGGAGGGGGCTGGAGGGAGGGGAGGAAAAGAGGGGAGGGAAAGAACATGAGTCTTGTAACCATGGAAAAATATTCTAAATTAGTTAATTAAAACTTTTCAGGGAAAAAAAAAAGAAAGTATTGTGTTTAGAGGCAGCTAGGCGGTTTAGCCAGACCAGAGAGGGAAAGTCCTGGGTTCAAATTTGACCTCAGATACTTACTAGCTGTGTGATCTTGGGCATGTCACTTAATCCCCATTGCCTAGCCCTTACCAATCTTCTGCCTTGGAACTGATACTTAGTATTGATTCTAAGATAAGAGGAAAGGGTTAAAAAAAAAGTATTGTGTTTAGTCCTTGTGGCCATTATTCAGTCATGCCACTCTTCCTGACTCCATGGACCATAGCTATCCATGGAGTTTTAAGTTTGTCAAATCCAGTAGATCCTTTTATCAGGAGATCAGAAGTTAAGTGACTTGCCCAGGGTCACATAATTAAAAAGTATGTGAGCTTAAATTTGAATTCACATCTTCCTGACTGCAGGCTCAGCTCCCTATTCACTGAGCCACTTAGCTGCCTCTTAGGCATAAAGAGATTAGGTGATTTGCCCAAGATCACAAATCGAGGAAGTGCCTAAAGCTGGATTTGAACTCAAGTCTTCCTGACTTCGGGTCCAGTTGCCTTAACCATTGAACCAAGCTAGGTTGCAATTTTTAGGAAAGACATTAACAAATCAGAACAAATTCAAAGCAGGGAAAACAGGCTGGAGGGCATCGGACTCAGCATTGGATGGGTTGCATTGGAACTGGTTGAAAGAAAGGGAGATGCTAAGGCTAGAGTCACAAAGTCTTCCCGGGCTGGGACCTGATAATGTTTTCAGGGGAACAGACTTGTTCTGCTTGGCTCCAGGAGGCAGGACTAGCAACAATGGGCAGGCTTTGCTGAGAGGCAGATTTTAGCTCCATGTAAGGAAAAAAACATCCTAACAACTGGAGCTGTCTAAAAACAGACCAGAGTATGAATTGTTTGTCACCCTGGAGGGTTTGTGCGGAGGCTGGAACAACGGTTGTGAGGGAAATGGTAGACTGGAGTCACGTGTGGGAGCAGCTGGTCTGGAGGACTTCTGGGGTCCCCCCACCCCCCAACTCAGCAAATCTACAATGGTTCATCTTAGATGAATTGTACTGGGAGGAGGAGTACAAAGGAAGGAGACATGGAGCCCTTCTCTTGAGAATCTTTCAGTTTAACGATCTAGCAGAGTTTAGAGAGAGAAGGGACCTTTGGGATCATCTAGTCCCTCATTTTATAGTTGAGGAAACTGAGGCTCCAAAAGAGATTTTTCCGAGGTCACACCAATAATATGGGACAGAACCAGGATTTCAACCCAGGGTCTTTGACTCCAAATCCAGGACACGTTCTGCTGTACCCCATTATCTAGAGACAACTTTGGAACATTTTTATACTTCAACACACCATTGGGTACAAATGAACAGCCATTGTTGTTTAGTGTTGTTTAGTTAGTTTGTTTCAGTCCTGTGCAACATTCTTCAATGACCCCATTTGGGATTTTCTTGGCAAAGACACTGGAGTGGTTTACCAATTCTTTCTCTGGGTCATTTTATAGCTGAAGAACGGAGGCAAACAGGGTGAAGTGACTTGTCCAGAGTCACACAGCTAGTAAGGAGCTGAGGTCAAATTTGAACTGGGGAAGATGAGTCTTCCTGACTCCAGGTCCTTTCCTTTGCATCAAAGGCATAAGGCTGAAGAATTAAAGGCATGAAGACTAGCGAATTAAGCAATGAGATGGCTTCACTTACAGAAAGCTTCCTGGAGAAGGTGAATATGGAGACTTTTAGAGGCAAGGACACAGGGTGGAGAATGGGCACTGAACTTGGAGCTGGGAGACTTTGCCAGCCATGCCAATTGTTACTTATTAGTTATATGAAACAACCAGATTAAGAGACCTTCAATATCTGCAAAATGGAAGTACAGCAATAAAACTTGAACTCTCTACCTCAAAGGGCCTTTGTGATTTGTAAACAGAGGCGGCAGCAGAGTGCAGTGTACAGAGCTTGGACTAGGAATCAGTAAGATCTGAGTTGAAATCTTTTTTTTTAAACTTTACCTTCCATCTTAGAATCAATACTATGTATTGGTTCCAAGGTAGAAGAGTGGGTAAGGACTAGGCAATGGGGGTCAAGTGACTTGCCCAGGGTCATATAGCTAGGAAGTCGTTGAGGCTAGATTTGAACCCAGGACCACCATCTCTAGGCCTGGCTCTCAGTCCACTGAGCTACCCAGCTGCCTCCTGAGTTAAAATCTTGACATATATTGGCTATATGGCTGTGGGCAAGTCACTTAACTTCTGTTTGACTCAAGTTCTCCCATTTGTAAATGTGAAGACAATAATAGCACCTACCCTTCAAAGCTCTGATCTGCAAACCTTAAACTGCTACTTAAATGCCTAAAAAAAAAAAGTAAAATTGGATACCTTAAACTATTCATGTAAATTCAAATTTAAGTTCACATGCTTTTTAGCTGTGACCCAGGACAAGTCACTTAACTTCTGAGTGCCCCATAAAAGAATCTATTGGATTCACTAGACAAGGAAATGGCAAACTTACTCCAGTATCCTTGCCAAGAAAACTCTGTGTATAGCTATGGTCCATGGATTCAGGAAGAGTCTGATATGACTGAAACACTTATTAAAGGAGAAATGGAAGAGCAGCTAGGTAGTGTCATGGATAGAACACCAAGGCTGGAATTGGGAGGGTCTGGGTTCAAGACTGGCCTCAGATACTTCCTAGCTGTGTGATCTTGGGCAAGTCACTTAACCCCAATTTTTGTCTAGCCTTTACTGCTCTTCTTCTTTGGATGTGATGGAGAGTGTTGATTTGAAGACAGTAAGTTTAAAAAGAAAAAAAAGAAATGGGACATGAATGAGAAGAGAGTTTGCAGATTAAAAAGAGAGGAATGTGAGATCTGGGCTGGAGCAGGACATTCATTTTCTGCCTATTTTAGGCTGTTTTGATGGAGAATCTGGGTTCTAGTGGGGAGGGATGGCATAAAGGGAGGCAGCAGTGGGTAAAGGGAAGAACGATGGACTTGGATAGAATTAAATGACCTGGGTTTGAATTCCAGTTCTCTCCACCAGCAGTGGGATTAGGGGTAAACCCCAACCTCTCCCTGCTTCAGCTGCTTCCCTTGTCTAAAGGGTGCCAGGGCCTTTCTGGTGCCAGTTCCTACGTTTCAGAGCCACGCCAGAGCAGGGAGGATATCCACCCTCTGAAGCTCTCCCTGGGCTGTGTGTCCGGGCCACTGTAGCTGTGCGCCTGAGGTAGGCAGACATGAGTGATGTGGGTGTTTTTCGAACACCACCGAGATAAGGGGTGGGGTGGTGATTGATGATTGTTGTCTCATGTCAGGCCCAGAAGCTGGAAGGAATGGGGGATGAGGCCCCGGTGGGAGAGTGGGTCCAACACTGGGGGAGATAGATGTAGGTGTCCCAGGCCTGCCCAGAGAGTCCAACCCCCCCCCCCACCCCCCCACCACCTTGGGCTTTAGACTGGAGAAGCCCAATCCATTTGTTGCTGAGGGAGAGGCAATGTTCTTAGGTCAGGAAAAGATAAGCATGAGATAATGCAAGTTCTTGTTTTTAAACAAATCGATGCAAGAGCAGCTGTTGGGTGTTTCACTAAAGCTTGCAGAAGAGGAAACTGCCAGAAAATACTCCCCTCTGAGAAAGGGGTGGAAATAGAAACTAGTCACTGAGAAGTGACTGAGCTACGAAGGCTGAGAAAGGGGAACTTGTCTCCCTGCACAATCTCCTTTTGTTTCGATTCAAGGAGATTTACTAAGTGCCTACTATGTGCTGAGAACCATGCCAGGAGCCCCAGGGAGACAAGGAAAAAATAAAATGAGTCTGGCCTCTCAAGGAGTTTATAACCCAATGGGGGAGGACAACCGGGGCATCAATCCATATGGAGGGAGTAGATGGAAGGTAAACTCTGAAAGGGGCAGGCATGGCAGCTTAGGAAACTGGCAAGTGACTCCAATAGGAGGTGGTGCTTTACTGGAAAGAGAGGAGGGAGACAAATTATGAAAGGCTTTAAATCTCAAACAATGGCACGGATATTTGGTAATAGGCAACTACTGGAGCTTATTAAGAGGGGATAGTGGGAGGATAATAAGGTCAGGTAATCTCCTATACTTTAGGAAAATCATTTTGGAAGCTCTGTGGAGGATGGAATGGAGTTGGGCAAGCCTTGAGGTAGTGAGTCCAATTAGATGGCTATTGAAGAGTTTAGGTGAGAGGGAACAAAAGTCTGAACCAGAGTGGAAGTTGTGTGAATGGGAGAACATTCAAGAGATGTCACAGAGAAAAAAATGACAAGATTTGGCAACTGATTGGATACAAGAGGTTTAGTGAGAGTGAGGAGTGGAATGATCATTTGGTTAAGAACCTGAAAAGATAACAGCATCCTTAACGATTCCACAGAAGTTTGGGCGAAGGGTGAATTTGGGAGAAAAGATCATGGCTTCTATTTGGCTTGAGATAGATGCTAATGGGATCCAGTTGGAGATATCCAAAAGTCAGTGGGTGACATGGAATTGGAATTTAGGAGAAAGAGGAGGACTGAATAAACTAGTTCTGAGAATCATCTGTTACAGAGAGAATCACTGAAGCTATGTATGGGAGCAGATGAGATCATTAAAGTGAGAGAGCTAGAGAGAAAAGGAAAGAAACCCCCACTAAAACAGTCTTTCAGAACACCCACAGCTGGTGGCTAGGACACTAATAAAGATCCAGCAAAAGACCAAACAAATAGGAAGAGAGAGCAGTCACAACAACCCAGAGGGGAGAGAGATTTCAGGAGAAAAAAAGGTGGCCCACAGTGTCAAAACAAAAACTGCAGAGAGATCAACAGAGATTAGGATTGAGAAAAGGTCACTAGATATTGTAATGTAAAGGTCATTGACTACAACTTTCTTTCCTTTAAAAAAAAAGCATAGATAAGTTTTTCACAGAATGAGTGGGTACAATTGAATCTCAGAGATGGAGAAACAGCTGCTTTTTGGAGGTCTTGCCTCATCCTGTGAATAAATAACTAAAATGAATAATAATAGCTAGCATTTATATAGTGTTTTAAGGTTTGCAAGGAGCTTGACAAATATTATTTCATTTGACCCTAACAACAACTCTGTGAGGTAAATGCTATTATATCCCCATTTTATAGATGAGGAAAATGAAACCGAGAGACTAAGTCATTTGTCCAAGATCACACAGCTATGTGTCTGAGGATAGACTTGAATTTATGTCTATTCTGACTTGAAACCCACTGTAATACCTGACTGCTTCTGTGAGAGGGTCACCTAGCTGGCAGAATATTATCTTTTGGGTCACAGAAAGGAACCCAAGTTAGAGAATATACGCTTTGGAGAGCAGGGAAAGAAGGGAAATGTAGGTGATCTGATTAATTTGGTGTAATTAGAATTTTGTACTACAGAACTCCCGTTTTCCCAGAATTCTACTTTCATCCTTATGTTATATCCTTACGGTTTGGAGATAAAGGTTCTGTAACATCGCCCCTCAGTGCGCTCTTCTCCAGCAAACACCATTGCTCTTTACTCAGCCTTTACTTTTCCTCTACTTCAAGTGATTATTAATAAATCTTGTAAAATATAATACTTGGAGTTATTGGATATTAATTTTCATCTTACAATACCAATCCTATCCAAGTCTTTCCAGGCACCATCCTCTGACCTTTGTCCCTAGTATGATTCCAATATTTGGGGTAGCTGGGGGAGAAAGTAAATCCAGTGTTGGATCTGGAGCCAGGAAGACCTGAGTATAAATCTGCCCTCAGACACCTATTAACCCTGTAGCCCTGAGCAAGTCACTCAACCTTATTTGCCTCAGTTCCTCTTCTGTAAAATGAAGTGGAGAAGGAAATGAATGGCAAACCACTCCAGTGTCTTTGTCAAGAAAACCCCAAATGGGGTCACAAAGAGTTTGGACATGACTAAAACAATTGAACAATGATTTCTACCCTTCGGTACCTCAGTTTGGCTCATGGATCACTTATTTCCTGAACTTCAGCAGGGAATCTTACTACTACTACTACTACTACTACTACTACTACTACTACTACTACTACTACTACTACTACTTATTAAAATCCTTACATGTATTTGTTCCTTTGACTTTCTTAGAGTCATGGATTTAGAGCTGAATGAAACTTAAAAACTTGGCTAGCACAACCTCCTTATTTTTACAGATGAGAGAACTGAAGCCCATAAAGGTAATCGATTTACTCAACAATGCATAGGATCCTGACAGAAACAGGATTTGAAACCAGGTCTTCTTTCTCCAAAGCTCCTTAAAGACCTATCCAGGCAGACTTAATTGATGTGATAAAAATGGCATTATAATAGTAGCAGCAGCAGCAGCAGCAGCAGCAGCAGTAGTAGTAGTAGTAGTAGTGGTGGTGGTGGTGGTGGTGGTGGTGGTGGTGGTGGTGGTGGTGGTAGTAGTAGTGGTGGTGGTGGTAGTAGTAGTAGCAGTAGTGGTGGTGGCGGTGATAGCTAGGAAAGTGTTTAATATGTAACATGTCAGAAGGAGCCAGCTAGGTGTCTCAGTGGTAGAGCACCAGGTTGGAGTTGGGAAGACTGGGTTCAGATCTGTTCTCAGATATTTCCTTGCTGTGTGCCCCTAGGCAAATCCCATGACCCCAGTTGCCTAGCCCTTATTATTCTTCTGCCTTGGAACTGATATTTAGTATTGATTTTAAAGTTTAAGGACTTTAAGAAGGTCTGGGTTTAAAAACAACAACATATATCATGTCACATGATTTGAGGAAAACTTGCACCTTCCATCATCTTCCCTGCTCAACTGGATTTCCAACTTTACAGATAACTTTTATCTCTGTCTTGAAAACTTCTAAGTCTTCAAAAGTCAACCTATTAAAAATCCCCTGGGGCTGGGGGTGTAATACCTAATGCTGTAATTGTATATCCTAACACCTGAGAGGAGTAGTTAGGAGAAGGTGGAAGACAGGAAAGGGAGAGAGACAGAGACAGAAAGAGAGAGGGAGGGAGAAAGAAACAGTTAGAGAGGAGAGACGGAGACAAAGAGAAGGAGGGAGAGAAGGAAGGAGAGAGAGCCAGAGACAGACAGAGGGAGGGAGGGAGAGAAGGAAGAAGAGAAGGGAAAGAGAGAGAGAGGGAGGGAGGGAGGGAGGAAGGAAGGAAGGAACAGAGTTAGAAAGGAGAGACAAAGAGGAGGGAGTGAGGGAAAGAAGAGGAGGAAGGGAGGGAGGGAGAGACAAAGAGGAGAAACAGAGATAGAAACTGAAAGAGAATTGATGAAAGATCTTTTAAAGACATCAGAAGCCAAAGCAAGGGCTTTGGCTGAAGAAGGGAGTTCCAGGGGGGACAGGGGAATCTGAAAGCCTGGGTTCTCATGCCTGCTCTGTTGTTTATGGCAACTCATTTTATGTCACTTCAAGTTACTTCATCACCTCATGCCTAGACTATTGCAATAGCCTGCTGCCTCACTCTCTGCCTCTGTAAAATGGAGCCATTAGATCAAGGTTCCCTCTCATCTCTAAATCCTGTGATCCCGATCTAGAACTGGGTAGCAACCTCATTCTTGTAAATGGTATAGAACCACCATTTAAACTACTCACATTGGGCTCCTCAGGGAACCTGTGGGCCAACTTATATAGGCCTCAACATCTGCAGGTGCCCTGTCAAAGGCTGGCCATCTGTTCTCATCGTACAAAGACCAGAGAGGCACCGCAACCTCCCCATAGTTGGAGGCAGGATGATTTTTATCCCTTCCCCATTTCATCCCTTACTGGCATAGACTCTCAGAAAGTGAAGGAGGAAGTAAATCTGTGTTGGGGGAAAAGGCACCTGTTCAGTACAGAAGAAGTTGGGAAGCAACAGTTGAAGACAGCTGGGACTTTTTCCTCTCAGGATAGGATTGAAGGGCAGATGCCATCTTTGGCCTGGACTTTTAGCAGCCAGTGATGTCAGTCCATCCAAACAAATGTCTCTTCTCCAGGTCTCCTGCCCTCCTGTTCTCCTTCAGTTGAGAACTATTCATAAAAGACAGAGCATGTCTTGGAATTAGGAACACATGGGTTCAGATCCCACCTCTGAGACATACTGTGTGACCACAGGCCAATTGCTGAACTTCTCTGAGGTTCAGGGTCTGCCTTCGTAAAAAGAGAGGGTTAGACTTAGATGACCTCTAAAACCACTTCTAGCTCTAAATCTGTGATCCTATAGATCCTACGATCAAGTGCCCCTTACCAAGCTTACACCCTCTTCCTACACTATCAATCCCATCTCTTCCAATGACCCCTCCCACCATAATCATTCTATCATTCATCTTCAATCTCAATATTTCCTGTCAACAATTTCCCCTTCACAAAATCTCTCAAATATGCCCCCTTCTCTCCCCTGACATTGCCACCACTCTAGAGCAGGCTCTCATCATCTCATGCCTAGACTATTGTAATAGCCTACTGTGTGGTCTTCCTACTTCTAAGACTCTCCCACTCCAATCCATCTTCCATTTAACCACCAAAGTACTTTTCCTAAAGCACAGGTCTATTCAAGTCACACACACCCCTCAGTAAACTCCAGTGGTTCCCTATCAGATCTAGGATCAAATCTATTTGGCATTCAAAATCCTTCACAATCTACTACCTTTCCGGTCTTCTTACAACTTATTCCTGGCCATGCACTCTTTGGCCCAGGGACACTGGCTCCTGACTGCTCCCAGAACAAGACATTCTATCTCTTAGCTCTGGGCATTTTTCTCTGACTCTCCCCTTACCTGCAAATGCTCTCCTCCTCAATCTCTACATACCACCTTCCCTGGCTTCCTTTAAGTTCCAACTAAAATCCCTTCTACGGGAAGAAGCCCTTCCCGATCATACTGCCTTTCTTCTCTTATATATTTCCTAATTATCCTATGTGTAGCTTGTTTGTGTGTAGTTTTTTACTTGTGTCTCTTAGATTGTAAGCTTCTTTTTAGATCATCAGTGCTTAGCACAGTTACAGGCACATAGTAGGTTCTTAATAAATATTTGACTAAATGACAAGTGTCAGAGGGGAATGTGGAAAAATAGGGATATTAATATACTGTTGGTGGAACTGGGAACTTATCCAACCATTTTGGAAAGCAATTTGGAATTGTGCCCAGAGAGTTATAAAACTGTGTATACCCGTAGTCCCAGCAATACCATTGGTGGGTCTTTACCCTAAAGAGATCAGGAAAAAGGAAAAGAAACTGTATGTTCCAAAATATTTATAGCAGCTCTCTTTGTATTGGCAAAGAACTGGAAGAAAGGGATGTCCATCAACTGGGAAATGGCTGTATAAGTTGTGGCATATGATTATGATGGAATACTACTGTACCATAAGAAAAGATGAGCAGGTTAAAAAAATTTTTAAACCCTTACTTTCCATCTTAGAATCAACACTGTGTATTGGTCCCAAGGCAGAAGAGTGGTAGGGGTTAGGGAATGGGGGTTAAGTGATTTGCCCAGGGTCACACAGCTAGGAAGTGTCTGAGGTCAAATCTGAACCCAGAACCTTCCATCTCTAGGCCTGGCTCTCAATACACTGAGTCACCCAGCTGCCCCTGAGTGGGTTAATTTTTTTTAAACTTGGGAAGACCAAATAATAAAAAAAATAATAAAAAGAACAGTATATACAGTTATAGAATTGATGTTTGAAGAATGACTTGTGAACATCCACCTCCAGAGAAAGAACTAATAAACAGAAACAAGAAAGACAAAAAAAAATTTTAAATAGCTGACCAATTTTTTTGATTAAAATTCATTTCCCTGGATACTATACTTAAATTTTTTTGTTTGTTTTCTGGCTGATTAATTATAAGGTGGAGTGAGTGGGTAGGGGGAGAAGAGTGCCACATTTAAACCTTACAATGTCTGATTGTTATGTGGGGTGTTTGGACACATATGAGGGCAGAATGTATCCCATTGGGAGACTCAAAATATAAAGATGTGGCCCAAATACCATTTTACCACCACCATAAATTCTGCTTTCCCCTCTTTCCCTAACATTAACCCGGTGTTCACCTTTTGCCCTCTTCCCTCCTATTCCAGCACTGCCACCCCTTTACTAGGAAGTAAGATGCTCCTATTTTCTACAAAAGATTTTTTAAAAAATGTGAGTGGCTGTGTGTGTTGTTCAACAAGCCAAGGATCACAGCTACAACGTGACACTTCTGTGACTCTTTGTGTGACAGAAATTTTGGTAATCCCAGGCCCAGTTTTGAAAAGGGAAGTGGCTGAGTTTCCTGGCTGACTTGGGGGGGGGGGGGATCTGTATTGGTATTTTCTGTTTCTACACCACCTTCCTTTCCAAATATATCGCTTCCCCCTGCTCCCCAGAGACAGCTGTTCCGAGGAACAAAGAAGAGAGAGAGAGAGAGCTTGGCTGACTTTCCTCCGAAGTGAAGCTCCTCCTTAAACACCCCCAAAGATACACAAATCCAAATCCAAAGGCAAATTACATTAGTAGGCACATACAGAGATCAGACA
Organism: Monodelphis domestica; assembly: GCF_027887165.1. Classification (NCBI taxonomy): domain Eukaryota; kingdom Metazoa; phylum Chordata; class Mammalia; order Didelphimorphia; family Didelphidae; genus Monodelphis; species Monodelphis domestica. The sequence continues at coordinate 106,218,629 of NC_077228.1, forward strand.
CGCAACATAAACATACTACACCCAGACAAAATACACATACATAAGCACACGGGCCAGAAACAAAATACACCCACGTCTAGGCTCGCCCAGAGAGTAGACAGACACAGGGACGCAAAGGCAAGATACACCTGTATCCACCTGCCCATCTACACAAAGACAAGACGGCCCATAAAGAAGATGGATGTATTTGCACTCGCTGAGGGGCTTGGGGATGCGCGGAAGCATCTCTGGACTGGTCCCTTCGGCGCGGCCCTCCTCCCCGACCCGTCCGGCATAGAAGGGGTTAACAGAATGCGGGACAGCCGAGATCGGGGCAGCTAGTTCCTCTCCAAGAAATACGTCACATGTTTTTGTGCAGCAGTGGGTTGGCCAGCCTTCACCCTGGGAACCGCGCCTGCTGACGTGGGCGAGCGGGCCACGTCAGATGCCACCTAGGAGGGGGAAGTACGAGCCTTATTTGGGAGCGGACTTCAGCCAGTGGGCGGGGCGCCGGGAGGGGAGAAGCAACAGCTGCCGCTGGTCAGCGGCCGCTGGCCCCGAGTTCTCAAACAATGAGGGCCCAGTGCACCCTCTCCCCGCCCCCCGCCCCCCCTGCCCTTCCCCCTCCCCCCGGGAAGGTGAAAGAGACTTGGAAAAACCACACCTGGTAGTTTCCTGTCCTTAGGCTTGGCTTCTGAAATCCGGGGAGTGTCCCTGGCCTGGCCGCCCAGCTACGGGGTTGTTTTCTGCTCCCCACATCCTGCCCAAGTCAGTCTCATAGAAAATGTTTAGAGTTAACCGATGTCCAGTGATAAAGATGAGGGCATATGAAACAGCCAGCTTTTTTTTTTAAACATCTCTTTTAGAATGAATACGGATTCCAAGGCAAAAGAGCAGAACCGGCTAGGCAACTAGGGTTAAATGACTTGCCAAGAGTCACACTGTAAGCAAGTATCTAAGGTCAATTTTGAGCCCAGGTCCTCCCGAACTCAGGCCTGGCACTTAAGCCACTGGGCTACCTAAGTATCTTTCCAGCTGTCTTTTAATAGATCACTTTGGCCCCCTTGCCAGCCTTCTGAGCATGGACTTAAAGCATGTAGGGCAGGAAGAGCATTAAACAATATGTAATCTAACCCCACTTATTTTACAGGAGAAGAAAGGAGAGTCTATAAAGATTAAATAACTTGGGGGTAGCTAGGTAGTTTAGTGGATTGAGAACCAGACCCAGGGTTGGGTGGTCCTGGGTTCAAATCTGGCCTCAGACACTTCCTAGCTGGGTGATCCTGGGCAAGTCACTTAACCCCCATTGCTTAGCTCTTACAGCTCTTCTGCCTTGGAACTAATACACAGTATTGATTCTAAGAAGATAAAAGGGTGGGAAAAAAATTAAATAACCTGCCAAGGGTCTCTTATGTAGTTTTTTTTTTTAAAGGAATAAAATTGATCAGAAAACACTAGTTTCAAATTCTGCCTCTGATGTTAATAGTCACATTGATTCCCAGGAATTGGAATCTAAAGAATCTGGGCTGATGTCCTAACTTGGTCACTACTATCTGTAACTTTTGGAAAGTAGCAACTGCTTTTGGCCTCAGTTTCCTCACCTATAAAATCCAAGGATTGGACTAGAAGATTGTTAATTAGGTCCCATCCAGCTGTCAGTGTGGGATTCTGGGGTCTTCAAGCCCCAGTTTACTTATTTGTAAGATGGAAATTTTAATCCATAGATTCTCAATTAAGTAGTAGGTTCCCAGACTTCATAAGGTTTTAGGGAGGCTCAGATGAATGAAATAACATATGAAGTGCTAGAGAGATGCTGGTTATTACTAGGAAGGAAACAGAAGAGCAAAATCCCAGCAGTGGGACTTCTCTCCTAAAGCTTTGCCTTTGATAACCAAGATCAGACTCCCCCAGAGTAATAGCCAGGGACCTTGGGGGTGGGAAGAGAGGAGGGGAGAGCCTGCACTGCCTGTACTTTTCAAGGGACTGAGGGGGAGGGGAAAGCTATGGCTGGAGCCTGGGACATTCAGATCCACAGCCTGGCCTCCTGGGGACTTGTCTGGCCTTGCTCTGGGAAGGTGCCCTGACCCCAGTGAAAGCTTAAGCCTTGTAAACAAACTCATCTGGTGTTTCTCTTGGGTGGGTAAGAGCGATCTGGAGGCGATTCCTCCCCTGGTACTAGAGAGGAAATCAAAAAGGGAGGCTACTTGACAAAGGTCAGCCAGGAGAGTTATTGTTCAAACCCCAGGATTGGTAGTCACTGTACAGAACGTGCCTGTCACCTGGCCTTTCTCCCAGTACACATTCCGCCCCCTCCTCCCAAAGCTAGCCCCCAATTCATTACCTCTAGGAAGGCTTTCCTGATTAGCATCTCTCAGCATGATTGTACTTTTCATTCCTGGATCTCTTTGCTTTGGGGGTACTAAATGGGGACTGTGTTCCTGTGCAGCTTTTTCTCTCTTTACTGGCAAGATCTAAAATCTGCGGATGGATGTCCTGTCTACCCCTTGAGAGAAGCGGCTCTCTAGCACAGGGACTGCTCCTTTTCCCTCAGAGAATCCCAGAATGTTAGAGCTGAATAAGAAACATTCCCCAGCCCCCATCTGTCTGTCTGTCTGTCTCTCTTTTCCTCCTAGCCACTCTTTCAACTTCCTTACTTTTCTTGCTTGATAACACCATCCAGGGGATCATAGAATCAAAAATGGTAATGCTGGAAGGAACCCCCAAATATCATCTAGGTTCTTAAACAGGGTCTCATAAACCCTAAAGGGGTGTCCATGGGTAGATTTTAAGGGATTCATGAACTTGAATGGGGAAAAAAGTTACATCTTTATTATTACTAACTTTTAAGTGAAATAAGTATTCCCTTTAATAATTTAAAAATATTTTTCTGAGCAGTGGTTTCTAGCCAGGTCTAGAGTGGGGTCCAGGACCCACAAAAAGGTGAGGAATCCTCAATCTAGTTCAACCTCCTCATTTATAGATGAGGAAACCAAGGTAGAAAGCCAAGGAAGAGAACTAGAAGCCAGGTCTGCTTTCTGGGGAAGTATTCTTTCCACTATAAAAGGCTGCCTCCCTCCCAAGGCATTATACAGGTGTATAGTGCTTGGCACTGTTGGCCATTTCTCTTCTTCCCTTTTTCTCTCCATCTAAAGCAAAATTGGCTCAGGACAGGGATGGGTTTTTCTGCACCCTGGGGATTGTTTCCCACTCCCACTCCTATAATGGATTTGACACAGGCTCCGAGGAAATGACCCCTTTCCTTACTGTTAATAGAAATTGTCCAAGGTTATTACTGTGCATGTAATGTATTGTGCACGGTGCTGGAAGGGTCTTGGGCCAGATGTTTCCCTCTTGGGACAAGGGGAAAATATGAACTCATTTAGGGGAGGGGGAGAGAGATGAACTCATTGGTCTAAGCCAAGGGAAGTGGGTGGAGCTGGCACTGGGCCTGGAACAAGTGTTAAATGTCTTTGAGAAGCTGAGTCGTGGCTGGAAGGGTTGGGGTCATATGAGCAGAGCAAATGGCCTCTAAGAAGGACGGGAGCTGGATAGCCAAAGGACTTCCTGTCATCCTTTTATGGTTAGAGGAGGGACGTGTTAGGGTAGGATTTCTGTAGTCAGCAACATATCATTTCAATGTTCTATAAGTTTGTTTTATCTCAGTTTATTTCTGCTGGTTGTTGGTAAAGCAACCTGTACCAGGTGATCCAAAAGGGAGATGGGGCCCCTGCACCAAAGCAAGGAGCATCTACAGGGGACTGGCATCCCCATAAGCCAGGCTTGGGTTCTTAATAGCAGTAGGGAGACAGAAGAGGGATACTACTCCCCAACAACTCTAGAATATTGCCCCAATTGGGCGTACAGGGGCTAAGGGGGGTCTGGGGAAACTATAGGTAGAGCTGAGGCTAGGTAAACCCTGGGCCTCACTTTCCCCCTCTGTAAAATAAGGAAGTTGGATTAAATGAACCCAAAGATCTCTTTATCTCTAAATCCTCTGAATCCATGAATCGGTTTCCTCCTCCCTAGGGTCATCCTGTTACACCATCAGCCTTCTTGGGCTCCTGATAGATAGGTTGTCCCTCTAATTCTTGGCCCTTTGTTTTGAGACCCTTCTAGCTTCTAGTCAAATATGGCGCTAGAAGTTAACTAGAAGAAACAACCTTGGGGGAGTTCTATGACTTACTCCATGGAAAGGCAGCACGATGTGAGGTCTAGGAATCTGGACGAGAAATTAAAAAGATTTTGGTTCAAAATCTGCCTTAGACATTAACTGTATGACCTTGGGAAAGTCATTTAATAGCTCAGTGCCTTGCTTTTATCATCTGTAAAATCAAAAGGCTGGATTTGATAGGCTCTGAGGTCCCTTCCCTCTGCATTGTGATCCCAGGATCCTATGACCTCTTTCAACTCAAGTTAAGGTTGGGGTAGGAAGATAACAAGAAATGGGAAGGATTTTGTCCTGGCGGTTATCCTGCTATTATCCTGACCCTGATTCCTCCTGTAGTCATTACTGCTAATTATCCTCTAATGCGCTTAGTAAAAAGCCTCCCTGGCTCATGACCAGGCAGAATTGGCCTAGCCAGGCCTCAGGGCCCTCATTAGAGATAAGGCTATTGAAGGTGCAGCCAGGTTCTGTGCTGAGAACCCCAGTGCAAAGGGGTTTAAATATGAGCTACCAGCTTCAGAGGCCAGGTTAGATTCACAGACCAAGGCGGATCCCCTGAATGGCCCAGATCTGGCATTTTTCTAAATTCTTCAACACTTTGCTCTTAGAGAAGAAGACAGCAGCAGTAGAAATTCACTCTTTGTCCACATTTCCCACAATTCCAGCCTGTCTTTTCCTGGATAAATCATATTACATTAGTGCCTTTAGTCCTCTGTAAGATACTAGGGAAGAAGCTTAAGGGGAGAGGGAAGGAGAAGGGGAGGGAGAATTAAACATTTATACAGCACCTACTATGTGCCGGTCACTGCTAAGTGCTTTTCTTTCTTAAAAACAAATATTATTTTATTTGATTCTCATTGTGATCCTAAGAAGTAGGCACTATTATATATTCATTTTACAGTTGGAGAAACTGAGGCAAAGCACCTACTAAGTATCTAAGGCTGGATCTGAAATCAAGTCTTTCTAATTCCAATCCCAATATTTGATCTATAGTACCACCAGTTACCTTTCCTAGGGATCTCAGTGAAAGAGAGAGCTTAAAGCTCCTCATTTGAATACTGCTATTATTAGGTTTTCACCCATTTCTTAGAGTAAATTCTGTTCAAAAACCCTCAGTGGCTCCGCTTTTCCCTGTAGGATAAAATCCCTACTGTTCTGGCATCTAAAGCCTGTCTTTCCAGACTGATCTCCCCTCCCCATTAAGCACTCTTTGCTCCTTTCAAATTGACCTGCTTACTTTTCTCCCTAGACAGCGTTATTGGATTCCTTGCTACTTTGTGTAGGCTCTCTCCCCAGGCCAAGAAGGGTCTTCTCTTACCTGTGTCTCTTGATCCTAGCTAGCACTTACAGAGTGATTTGAGGTTTGCAAAGGGACTTAACATGTGGTTATCTCATTTGGTCCTGAGGTAAATGCTTTTATTATCCTCATTTTATAGATAAGGAAACAGAGTAAAGTGACTTGTCCAAGGTCACTGCTAGTAAGTGTCTGAGGGGAGATTCTATATCCTATATATTCTACATTCTATAATCTCTCTAGTATAGATGTTCTATACTCTACTTAGTACTATATACCCAAGTCACCTAGCTGTCCTTGGTGTCTTCAGTTTTATTCAACTCCATTTTAAGTGCCCCCTCCTACACGAAATCTTCTCATATTACCCAATTATTAATTCTCCTTCATAATTTTATTTTGCATTTGCTAATTGTGCCAGGAAGCATAGCACCGTGGATAGCAAGCCAGTCCCTAAATCAGGAAGTCCTGGATTCTGAACTGAATTCATTCGCCCACACCCAGGTGGCATGACCCTGGGCTAAGCATTGCGTGAAAGGGGCTGGCCTGACTTGTAGAGGGAGTTCCATATACTAATGAGATCCCAGATGGGGTCTCCATCATCTATGGGAGTGCATGTTGTTTGGGATGTCCAGGTGTTCAGAGGACCAGCCCCTCGGAGGAGGGGGCTTGCTGAGCCCTTTTCAGGTGTGCTCGTGCACCTCTGGCGTCCACCTGTGGTCCAACTCTTACCTGGGGGTCCAAGACTGGGCCACACCCCAGCAAAACAGTCCTGCAGACAGACTAAACCAGTGGAGCATAGCCATCAGTCCTTTGGGAGGATGTCTACCCCAAGCACATGAAGTGAGCAATTTGTGCCAATGGCCACGAAGGCAGGAGGTGCTGCTGTGGAGGCTTGGGCTATCTCTCACCAGTTGTCCGGTTTTGTCTTGCCCCTGGGCTTAGATAACTCTGGAAGAGAGAGGCTGATAGCTTTATTCAGCTCTACCTCACTTCAATCCAATTCTCAGGCAAGTCAAGACATCACCCTGGTAAAGTCATTGGCCCCCTTCCAAATGAAGGGCAAACAACAGCATATTATTAATCTCCTGCAGAATGTAAGTTCCTTGGAGGCAGGGACTGTTGTTTGTTTGTCTTTGTATTCCCACGAATCCATTGTGTTTAATAAATGCTTATGGTGGCTCAACAAGGTCTAGAGAGGGAGGTCCTGGCTTCAAATCTGGCCTCAGATGGTTCCTAGATGTTCAACCCTAGGTAAATCACTTTATCCCAATTACCATGCTCTTCTGCCTTGAAATGGAAACTTAGTATTGATTCTAAGACAGAACATAAGGATTAAAAAATAAAATAAATGCTTACTAAATTGTATTTCTTCCTCTGTTGGTTATACCAGATTCATCAGTACCCTGGGGGAGTCATTGGAGGGAGTCGCACCCTCCTATAGGGTGTGAGGAAGATCCTCAGATTAAATCTCTGACTTTAGGTAGGAGTTGAAAAGAGAAGACATCCATTAATGAATTTCCAACTTTTGGACCTCTAACCTAGCTAATTCCAGCCAACCAAGCTAAAACCTAATCTGAATGGCAGAGCTATCCATATTCCTGTCCCATGGAGCTGAATCATCCTCAGGGAAGCCAAACCAGTTCATGACCATAAGACGAGTCAAGATCAATGGGGCGATAACCATTTCCACAACTTGGTGGAGGAGGGGGTTTCCACAGACTAGATCTAAACATAAACATGGGAACTTGCCAGACACCGTATTAATTCAGGAGGCAGAAGAAGTACCTAACCAAGGGATGTCCATCTCAATATTGGATGGAATAATACCTGTTCCAAGGGTCACAGATCACAGATTGTTGGGTTTTAGACTAAGAGGGATATTTGAGATTGTCAGATCTATGCTGCACATCCCACACCCCCCTTTCCCCCTGCTCCAGTGCAATACATTTACTTTACAGAAGAAAAAATGAAGACCCAGATTGTTTGAATGACTTACCCAAGGTCACACAGCTGAGTAGTTGGGCTAGAAGCCAAGTGTCCTGGTTTCTAGCTTGATAGTCTTTCTAAGACACTGCCTCATCTGAGCAATTACCATAATGATGATGATGACAATTACATTTTATTGAGTTTTAAAGTTTATAAAGCACTTTCATGTCCATTATCTTATTTGATCCTCATAACTATCCTGTGATATTATATCATTATCCCCACTTTTTTGTTGTTTGATCATTTTAGTGGGTCCAATTCTTCATGACCCCATTTAGGGTTCTCTTGGCAATGATACTGGAGTGATTTGCCATTTCCTTCTCTGGTTCATTTTACAGATGAGGAGTTGAGGCAAACAAGGCTTGCCTATAGTCACATAGCTAGTAAATGTCTGAGGCTGGATTTGAACTCAGGTCTCCCTGACTCCAGATCCAACACTCTCTCCACTGTGCTATCTAGCTGCACATCCCCACTTTTACAGATGAGGAAACTGTGTTTCAGAGATCTCACAAGGAATGGTGGAACTCATCATCCTGAATGATATTGGTCAAGCTGCAAGAAGAGCCTGGCCTTGGGTTCTCTTGGGTTGAGCACATGGCTCAACAGATGGATGTCCTGAAGCCTCATACCACATCTCTGCTTGGTATTTAAAGCTGTTCACAATTTGTCTCAGCCTGTCTTTTCAGGTTTATTACACGTTATTCCCCCTCATGTATTCGACACCAGCTAAACTGGTTTACTTCTCCTCTTGCTTCAAAGAGGCTCCCCCCAATACCCCAATAACCCCCACCCCATCTCAGGAATGTTCTCTCTTCTGACTCTACCTTTTGGATTTCCTCATTCCCTTGAATATATGTTCACTGAAAAAGAAATTCAGTACACATATGTAATATAAATATAGAATGTGTTATGTAGTATAATATAAATATGCAACACGTTAGCTGAAAATACAATAGATATTTATACTTTTTACGATTTTACTGAAGATGTATTTCGTTTTCACTGAGCGGTAGAATGTATGCTCCCTAAAAGAAGAGACTGTCATCTGATGCCATTGAAGAAGAATATTGAGCATTTATGGATTTGTGAAGTGTTTTACCTGTGGCAAATTGCATTTGATCCTTATAACAACCCTGTGAGGTATATGATGCTATTATCCCCATCTTGCAGATGAGGAAACTGAGGCTAAGAAAGGTTCATTGAGATGCCCACAGTCACATAGCTAGTAAATGTCTGAGGCATGATTGGAATTTAGGTCTTCCTCCAAGCTAGAGTACTCTAGTCACTTTGCCACCTAGTTTTTGGAACCCCAGAGCCTAACAGTGTTTGGTATGCAGTACGTGCTTAATAAATGTTTGTTGGTTGATTGAGAAAAAGATGGATCTTGCCTTTCTTTTCTCCTGGGGATTGGAAGGGCTGAGGCTGGGTAGTTTGCAACAGCCCTCCTTACCAACCCAAGCCTCTTGTTCTTCTTTTTTAAGCCTGTCTGGTTTTAAGCCCCCTCCCACTACCCCCACCTCCCCCACCTCCCCTGAGAGTTTTCTGAGCCCTCACAGCTGTGATGCCAGTTGCCTGCCTGCCCTTTATCTCTCCCCATACATTCAACCCCAGGGGGCCCACACCCATTATAGCTTTTCCAAAACAACATCTGGGGAAACCCAGCCAATCCCAAGGCCTCTTGTCTGGTTTCCTCCCAAGGAGAATAAAGGGAGGGAGCTGATTCTCTCCTTCCATTAGTCCCCAGTGGGTAAGGAGAAGGAGATTTACAGAGTGCCCTCCTGGGGGCTAGGAAGAAAGTCTTCCAATCAGCCACAATCCCAGTACTGCTCGAAATCCATGTGTGCTCTCATGCTTAGCACTGGGGACCATTTAGTCACACTTGCCCCCCCCCCCCAACAGAGGAAGAAACAGCAGGCAAAGGGGTCTGGGGTTTGAGATGGCCCCCATTTTTGGGTCGTGGCCCTGTTTAACAGTCTGGGGAAGCTTAGAGACCCCTTTTTAGAATAATGATTTTTAATAAACAGATACGATGATAAAACAAACCAAGAAGACTAAAGTAGTTATTCATTTTTTTAAGTTCACAGACCACAGGTTAAAACTTCTGCCCTACAGTAGTATCCACTTCTTTAGATTTAGTGCCTCCCCCAACCTCCTTTTGGAGCCTAGTATGTGCCTGTGAAGTGGCCCAGACACATCGCGGGACACTTCATAGGAGAGACACATGTCTAGATAAACACCAGTCTGGCCATCTGCTCATCTCCACCCTCCAGCCCAGTCTTATCTCCTTCCTCTCTGTTTCCCTCTCTGGTTGTCTCTCCCTGTCTCTCTGTGTCCTTCTCTGTCTGTCTCTTTGTGCCTCTATCCCTGACGCTGTCTCTCTCTTCTTCTGTCTCTCTCTCTCTCTCTGTCTCTGTCTCTCTTTCTGTCTCACTCTGTCTGTCTCTATCTATCCCTGATCGTCTCTCTTCTTCTCTGTCTCTGTCTCCCTCCCTCTCTGTCTCTGTATTTCTATTTTTGTCTCTGACTCTGTCTCTGTCTTCCTCTCTATCTCTGTCTCTCTCCCTCTTTCTCTCAGTCTTGGTCTCTCTGTCTCTTTCCCTGACTCTGTCTCTATCTTCTCTGTCTTGGTCTGTCTCTCTGTCTCTGTCTCTGTCTCTCTCTCTGACTCTCTCTCCCTGTCTCTCTCCCTCTCTGTCTCTGTTTCTCTCTCTGTTTTGGTCTCTGTCTCTCTCCTACTCCCATCACCACTCTCAGTTCTTGTTTATTTCTAAATATGGGTTCAGAAGTAATGTGGTGGAAGACTAAAATTCAAATCCTACCCCAGACACTTATATCTGCATAACTCTAGGCAAGTTGATTAATTTCTCTAAGCCTCAGTTTCCTCATGTGTAAAATGGGGATAACAATAGCACCTACCTTCAGTGGGTAGTGTCAGGCTTAAATGAGATAACCATGAATACATTTTTCCTTTAAAATTCTCGATAAAGTACCCATTAAAGTTCTACATAAAAGTGTTTCATTATTATTATTAATTATGAGTATTATTTCTTATTCTTCCTAACAAGGTTCTCTCACACTATCCCACCTTTTACCCTCTGTGGTAACAAACTGACAAAAGGAAGAGTAAGGAAACATAGGTCTCAAGGTCTTATGGGAGTGTCACAATGTAGCAGTTGGGAAGTTTTGCTGGAGGGTCAAAAAAGGTCTCTGATGGCTAGATGCCAGATAGGAGGATCTGGTGACCTCCCCTTTCCCATTCTCTAGCCCCTCTCCAGGTCAATCTTATTGAAATTCTTAGTTTTTCTCACCTATTTGATCCATATAACAAACTAAAACCTCTATGTTCATCCAATCCTCAGTGCAGAAGACTGCTATAATAGTGAAGGGGAGGGGCAGTCAACCAGCATTTATTAAGCACCTATTGTGTGCCTCCTGTGTTGGTTAAAATAAGGTAGGCATCAGCAGGACAAGACCAGGTTTTGGAGAAATGGGTCTGGATTCTTCAGCACAAAAGAACCATAGAAATCATCCAGTACCTACTTCTACTGACCTCCCTGGCTTTCATTAAGTCCCAACTAAAATCCCACCTTTTACCAGAAGCTTTCCTTAACCCCTCCTAATTCTAGTTCCATCCCTCGGTTAATTATTTTCTCTTTATTCTATATATAGGTCGCTTTGTATATATTTGGCTCCCTCAGTTAGATTATAAGCTCCTTGAGGGCAGGGACTGCCTTTTGCTTCTTTTTGTATTTCTAGCACTTAACACAGTGCCTGGCACATAGTAGGGACTTAATTAAGTTTATTGCTTGATTTAAATGAATGCTTTGCCCCTATTAGCTTCAGTATGTGAGAACTGACACCTCAGTTCCCATAGAATAGGAAAGAATTCCTTAGAACAAGAGAAGCAATATATTATGATAGAAAGATTACACAGCTGAGAGTTGATAAGTGTGTTCTTTAATTCATTGTATAGCAGCCAAGACACTCTCCTCACTAGACTCCAATTCCCTAATCTGTAAAATAAAGGGATTAGACTTGACCATCTTTTAAGATTCCCTTCAATTCTGACATTTTTGTTTTTAAAAAGTCACCTACTAGGGGGAGGAGGGGGTGTAGGAGCTTTAGCCCTCTCTAATCTCATTCAGAGAAGTCACTTATGTCACTGGCTAAGGGGATACCTGCTTATCCTTTCCACCTCGATTGTGACTGGTTTTCTTTGAACCTATGGGCAAGTTCAGACTTGAATACCAAGCTTCTCAAAGGAGGGTCTGAATTGGATGGATTGCTGTCCACATTTGCCCTACCTTCTATAAAATCAAGGTCCCTCTTTAAAGCCTTACCTCTAGCCTGCCTGCTTGCCTTCCTTCCTTCCTTCCTTCCTTCCTTCCTTCCTTCCTTCCTTCCTTCCTTCCTTCCTTCCTTCCTTCCTTCCTTCCTTCCTTCCTTCCTTCCTTCCTTCCTTCCTTCCTTCCTTCCTTCCTCCCTCCCTCCCTCCCCCTCTCTTTCTTTCTCTCTCTCTTCCCCTCTCTCTCTCTCTCTCTCTCTCTCTCTCTCTCTCTCTCTCTCTCTCTCTCTCTCTCTCTCTCTCTCTCTCTCTCTCTCTCTCTCTCTCTCTCTCCCCCTCCTCCTTGCCCTTCTCATTCTTTCTCTCTTTCTGCCTGCACTGTTACCATGGTGGCCAAAGCATAGATTTCCTGTGTCTGCCACTGCTCTTAATGCTATTTCTGTGTGTCACTTGGAAAACCTGTGGGTAGCTGTTGAGGGGTTGATGCTTCCTGGGGCCATAGGCCACAGAGAACAAAGCCTGAAACCTCCATCCCACTCCCTGTCTTGGCTCTTTTCCAATGACCTTCTTCAAAGCTTCTCCTAGCACCAAGGAGACATTTTGGTCCCTTCTCTAAAGGAATAGATGTAATTAATGATAATAATAATTCCAAAATACCTTCCAAGAGCCAGTAAGCAATGAGCATACATCTCAATATTTTAAATCAATTACCAAGAAGCAATAATTTTATCTACATATACAACAGTCTATAGAATATTAAACATAAAGGAATCATAGCAGAATAGACCATATATCCTAGGATCATTTCTATAAGCATTCCATTGAAAAATTCAAGAATATCAATATAATATTGCCATGTATATATCATTTACATATAGGTATGTACATGTGATATGCTATATACATGCACACACACATACAGGAAATGAACCTTAGATGCCTAATCTTATTGCACCTTCATGACCACTCTTAGGTGGATTAGGGATGGAGGAGGGGGAAGAAAAGCTAGAGGCAATTTCAGTAGTCCAGGGGAGAGAAGAAATAAGAGCCTGAATTAGGATGGTGCTAGAAAGGTATGGATGCCAGAGATATTCCAAGGTAGCTACAATTGGTGACTGATGGGAAACTGGGGATGGCAGAGAGATAAAAGCCAAAGATCACGGAGTTTCTAAGTTTTCATGACTGGGAGAATGATGGCTCATTGAACAGAAATAGGGAAGTCAGGGGAAAGAACACACATTTGACCTTAAAAGGTAAGTCTGAAAGAAAAGGAATCTCTGGAGTGGAGAGTAAAGGTTGGATAGAAGGGGGCTTAAGAGTCCCTGGAGCATTATGAGAAGACATACATGAACATACTTATGCTGCTTTCCTATCCCAGAAGTAGAGGGAAAACAGGTTGCAGGTCTTCTCTGGTGAGGTACTGATGCCTCTTATCACTGAAGGGCAGGAGGGGCAGAGACAGCATTGAGAAGGTCTCAAAAAGTACAAAGATCAAAGCACCCAGACCCCAAACAGACACACCCCAAGTACCAGAAAGAAAGAAAGACATACAAACTCCAAAATGTCAACATCTATCAAATCCACAAAGACAGAGCCATATGACCACCCCCACCCATGTTGGCTTCCCATAAACATACGAACACAGTCCTCTTCAACTCACTGCCACAGCCAGGCAGGCAAATAGACAGAGTCATAACTCAAAGGCACACACTTTCCAATGTGAGAACCAGACAAGCTCTGTAGCAGCTGGCTCAGAGGTGGTGGCAGAGGGAGCTGACATCATCTTCCCAGAATATTTCAGTACAGTTTTTGCTTAAGGAACAGGTTTCACCAACACTCAGGTCTCTAAGTATAGTAAGAAAACTTGGAGTTAACCCTGGGAACTTAGCTAAGTTCCTAGAAGCATATTTTGTATGGTGCTGAGCATATCTTTGATTCAATTCAATAAACATTTATTAAGCTCCTACTATGTGCTAGGCACTGTGCTAAGAGCTGGAAATACAAAAAGAGGCAAAAGATGGTCCCTGCCCTCAAGGAGCTTACAATCTAATGGGAAAGATAGCATGCAGACAAACAAACAATAGACTGGATGAATAGGAAATTTTTAGAGATGGACGGTTCTGGAATTAAGAGGTATTGTGGAAGGCTTCCTGAAGAACGTGGGATTTTAGTTGGGATTTAAAGGGAGCCAGGGAGGTCACTAGTTGCAGTGGAGAAGGGAGAACATTCTAGGCATGGGGAACAGCTAGAGAAAATGCCAGAAATGAAGAGTTGAAGTGTCTTGTTTTTGGAACAAGGTCATTGTAATTGATGGAAGAGTATGTTTTGGAGAGTATAAGACTGGAAAGGTAGGAGGGGCTAGGTTATGAAAGGCTTTGAATGCCAAGCAGAGAATCTTCCAATATTGGTCAAAGGCTGGGGCAGAGCCCCTGCACATGAAACCAAGCTAGGTTCTATGGGAGAAGGGGGGCTCAATTTTTTTTTGAAGAACATTTCCACAAGGCTAGTTTGAGATCTTCTAGGGATGCTCTGAAGAAAAAACTCTATGAGTGAGTAAGCTATCCAGTATCAGGATGAAGGAGTCACAAGACAAAGAGAACATATGTCCAGAGGTTCTAGATGGTATAGCCAACAGGGAAGAACCTTTACTTGTCACCTCAATCTGCTTTCTCTCCCTATAGCATTTATTATCTATTCATACCACTTACCTTAGTAATTATTTTATGCTACTTATACTTTTATGTATTTGTATATTTCTCTAATTAAATTGTGATATTCTGGAGGGCAGGGACCATTCTATTCTTGTTACTGATTTCCTCTCTACTTTAAAATTATGTTCTACTCTACAAACTCATTCTACAATTTTTCTTAGAACCTGGGAAATATCTTTGATATATCCTTATACAAGGCCTACCTTACGCTCTTGCATTGGTGAGTCCCCCTGGAACCTCCATTTTGTGGATGAGCTCAGAGCAGCCTATCTTCATTCCCACCATCCTGGCCCTATTCCTGACTTTCTTATGGACTAGTGATGATGTTTCTTCAGTCTATGGAATACCATCTTTTACAGTTCTCAATCTTTAGTGAATTGAGTATAGCTTACTATGTTTTCTTTGAACTCATTTGATTCATTCAGTAATTACTTGCTGAAATATTTCCAACTTTCAGGATATTTTGAAAGTTTAGAAGGATTAGAAGAATAGAGTTGTTTCTTTAAGACTAAGTTCTATCATCTGTAGAATGAGAGGGTTGCCCTTTATGATCTCAAAGGCCTCTCCCCAGCTCTAGCTGAATTTTGAACATTTGAATATGTTCTCTTCTGGAAAATCTGGGCTTATGGTCTCTGGATGCATAGTTGTAGGTGTTTGGTGTTTTGTTGATGACAATAGTAACTCTGGTGGTGGAACTTCTTAGAAAATTTCTGGTAGGGGAGTGGAGTCCAAATCATCTGGACACACTATCCTCTTTCTGAAACATCTGGCTTATGGATGCATTCTTGGACAATGATGTTTTATCTCACCTCTCAAACCTACTCACACACACAAAAAAATCTATGTTGGTTAGGCAACATATACAGGTGGCATAATCCTGACTGGTGGACCAATGCATGGCAAAGCCAAGCAAATGGCTTCAGAAGACCAAAGGTGAATCCTTAACCTGGAATAAATCTATTGATTATCTTCAGTTTAGTCCATAAATAGCTCATTTGTACCTAGTTTTTGTATGTTTCCCACATTAGATAATGAACTCTTTGAGCACTGGGTGTATATTTCCCCCTGAATTTAGCATAGTAGATGACATAGAAGTAGCTTAAAAGATGTTTATCAACTGATTGACTAAAGTGCATGTTGTTTATTAGCTGTATAAAAGCGACTTCCGTTTAATTTTTGTTAGATACCAATAAACCTTTCTCTCTCTAAGGATTAAAGTTATTAATGAGCTATAATGTCTCAGGTAAGTCACAATCTCCTCATTAACTTAATCTCCATGGTCTTTGATTTCCCCTTCTACAAAATGGGGAGAAAAATTCCAGGTTGTTGGGAGGACTGAATGAGAAAATGTATGTTGAAGTGTCTAAACTTCCAAGCCAGTATGCTAAGATGCTAAGTTAGAAGAATGCAGCCTCATCCTTCCAGAGTCATCAACGTCCAGTCAAGGTGACTGGTGGAGATGGCCTACCGTACAATGGAAGACCTTGGCTTCTTTGATATGTGAACAAGTGCTTGGTATTCCACAGCTGCCTTTATGGCTGTAGAAACAAATTATTCTCCTCTGTCCATTTGGTTGGGGAAAGTCTTCATATGGTTGGGGTAGATATTCCCTTAACTCACCACTGGGTTTGAGGCCTGTTGGTTACCCTCAGTCTACCTGATTTAGTTTGTTGGCCAACATAGTTTACAGAGGAATAACTAAAGTGAATGTTATAGCTTCTTGGAGCCTCAGGTGAGAGCTGGGGGGCCAAAGGTAGATAAACAATCCTGAAAAGGGACAGGAAAGCCCTCATACCAGAGATGCTAGTCCTCCCTAAACACCCTACTCATCCATACAGCATGAT
Source organism: Monodelphis domestica (assembly GCF_027887165.1). NCBI lineage: Eukaryota > Metazoa > Chordata > Mammalia > Didelphimorphia > Didelphidae > Monodelphis > Monodelphis domestica. The sequence continues at coordinate 106,234,893 of NC_077228.1, forward strand.
AGGCTCTAGATATTGGAACAGGGCTTATAGAACATCTAGGTCTGTGTTGTAGAACCTGTGTATGGCATGCCTACTGGAAGGGGCTGCTCTCCTCCCCCCTCCACTGTGCCTGAGGACATTTCTCATCACCCACCCCTCTGCCCAGCAGCCCAGTGGGATGTTTCCTCCCTCCCCTGTCTGGGGTAAGGGGGCAGCTCATATGCAGGGTGAGGGTTGCAGTTTGGGCACTTGGTCACTAAAAAGTTTGCCATCACTGGGTCTAGGCCAATATTGTCATTTTACAGAGAAGGAAACAGGATGAGAGAAAGGAAGTAACTTGCTCCCCTGGTCAGTCGGGTTCTAAATAGCAGAGCCAGAATTCAATATTTGGTTTTTGAACATCCTAAACAATATAATTCCATTATACCATGCCAATGAGGTGAATACACCCATATACTTCAATCCTCTCTCTTGTACTTTCTCCTCAATTCTTCTCTTCCTTCTTTTTTTCTCCAATTCACTTCAAAGCTATTTCATTTATTCATTCAAAAAACAATTCCTGCAAAGTACCCCACTAAGTGCTGAGGTGGGACAGAGGTACAAAATACATCCAAATCCTGGTTTTTATCTTTCTTGCCTTCTCTGAGGCTTGGTTTCCTATTCTGTAAAAGGAAGAGAGTTGGAAAAACATTCATGTATGATTATATCCATGATTCTAAAGGACTAGGGGAGGGTGTCCTCAAGTGATTGCATTGTACATGTTGTCTCTTGAGAGAGAATGAAAGCTTCCTGAGGATAAGAAGGAGTTCATTTGTGTCTTTGTATCCAGAATATCTTCTATTGTGCTCTTCATTTATAGGAATCTCTCAATGGATTAAATGGTAAACAGAGTTTTGGAAAGGGTAACTTGCAAAGCTAGTCTGAATATAATCAAGGGAGGGAGTGGAAAAAAAAAGACAGTTTCTTTTGAGGTCCTGTCTTTTTTCAGTCAATCTGGCTAGAGTGGAGGATGGGGTAGATTTGGGAGCAGAAGGTAGAAAGTCTTCTCTATACCAAGATGAGTAGTTTGTACTTTAGTTTGTAATCAATGGACAGCAATTGGTATTCTTTGAGTAGGGGAACAACTCGTGAATTTTTGAAATATTAGTCTTGAGAAGTGGTGGTCAGGGTGAAGGATAGCTGGACACTTTAGAAAGGGTAGGTTTGGAATAAGTGGAGAGGGGAGTACGTTCTTTTTTAAAAATAGCCCTGACTTTCTCTCTTAGTATCAATTCTAAGACAGAAGAATGGCAAGGGCTAGTGACTTGCCCAGGGTCACCTAGCTAGGCATTGTCTGAAGCCACATTTGAAACCAGGGAGGGGGAGGACATTCTGGAAGGGTGTCAGGATCCATTATCACCCCTTTTCTGTCTCTTCTTCTCTGCCCCTAGTTTCCCTCCTCTCTCCCTGTTATTCCTGCTTTCTCTCCACGTTACCTAACTTCCCATTACCCTCTATTCCCTACCCGCACTCCTCAACAGTTCCTTTGGTCTCCGAGCCCCAGCTCTGGTTCCCAGCACTGACGTCACTCCGAGATGACATAAGCGCCGGAGGAGGCGGAGGCGGCAGCAGCGGGTGGAGTGCGGGATGCGGGACGAAGGCTGGCCCTGCCCCACGCTGGCCAATGGGCGCCGCCGCCGTCTTCCCCTCCCTCACCAAGGCTATGAAAAGAAGAGACGGGCTACAAGTCGGGGCAGAGCGTTAGCTGCAGCACCTCGGACGGTTTGGAAGTCAACTCAGCTGGAGTCTTCAGAGTAGTGGCTGGTCCAGCCTGGCGAACTCTCCTCTTCCCGCTGCTGCTGGTGCCAGTATCACTGCCCCCGCCGCCCCTCTCACCAACAGTCCGTCCGAGATGAGCCAGACACGCTGGACGGGGAAGAGAGCCGATATGCTCCCGGAGATCGCCGCCGCCGTGGGGTTCCTCTCCAGCTTGTTGAGGACCCGGGGCTGTGTAAGCGAACAGAGGCTACAAGTTTTCAGCGGGGCCCTTCAAGAGGCACTCACAGGTGGGCATATTCAGTGGGATTCTGAACTGCCAGGGGTGGCACCTGACCAGGGACCCTTCCAGTCCCACCCACCCCAAACTCCCCCCCCCCCGTCCCCGCCATCATCCGGGCAGTGCCAACATTCCACCCCAACTCCACCCCTTCCAACACTTTCCCGTACCCCCGGGGTGCAAATGCTTTCCCCAAGTGCCCAGTTTGTGTGAGCCAACCTAAAAGTACTCCAGAAATGCGAGTTATTAATATTGTTCTCCAGCAGAGAGATGTGAGTGGTTGAGAAATATTATCATCCCGAAGAGGGAGGGAGAGGAGGGAGGGTGGAGGTGGACAGCAGAAGCCGCGGGATGCTGACCACCGATCCCGTTGTGGGGCACAATCCTTTGTCCCTGCCTGAATCCGATCGTTCCTCAGAGATACACAGCCGCGTTCCTTTAATGGTTACACAAAACCTTATAACTACGGGTTTGGGTAGACGAGAGTCAATGGGACTCAACTGGAGTTCCCCGTCAGTTTCTTTCGGTTCCCCTTGCCCTATTGCCTTCTGGCTTAGTTTGTGATGGTGTCCAGCCTTGTCCGGAAGAGTAAACTCCACTTTTCGGGAGGTGTGGGGGTAGGGGAGACTAGAATAAGTCAAAAAAATCTAGTGAGGCTGTGGGGGATGAGACCCAGCTACCAGCTGTTGTGAACTGGCTCCTTGGGGATTGCGACTGTTTTTATCAAAACAAGCCTGAAGCCAGGGCCCCAGCTCTGGTCTATTGGCGGAGGGTTTTCCTGAGCCGAAGCCTTGGGAGAATCGGGAGCTATAATTTTACAGTGAGAGGCCCCGAGGACCCAGAGAAGGCAGGTGATTTGCTCCATAATCCCATAATGCTGGAATCAAAATTTCTGGCCTCTGGTCTGTGAGTGGATTGCCCCTGGAGCTTCCAGAGGCCAAGCCTGGGCATGCTAAAACAATCAAGCCCATCCTTAAACTGGGGCTACTGTAAGAGGCTGCCGCTGCAGACCACTACCACCAGGGTGAGCACTGCAGGAAGGTCAAAGTTTTCTCTGATGCTAGGGAGCTGCAGTTATTAGAGCCTTTCCTGAGCCTTTGTCAGAGTATCTCAGTTTTCCTGCCCCATCAGGGGCTGAAGATCTCTGAAACTGCTCTGTGATGAAGTATGCTTGCAAAGTTGCTTAGGCTCCCTTCCTTTTGCCTGCAGATTTAGACCATGGCCATCCTGGCTATGCCCTTGGCATAACCTGGAGCCAACCTGCCTTGAATTAACCAGGGAATCTCCCCATTTCCCTCCGCAGAACACTATAAACACCACTGGTTCCCAGAAAAGCCATCGAAAGGTTCAGGCTACCGCTGCATCCGAATCAACCACAAGATGGACCCCATCATCAGCAAGGTAGCCAGGCAGATTGGACTCAGCCTGCCTCAGCTATACCGCCTGCTGCCTAGCGAGTTGACCCTATGGGTGGACCCCTATGAAGTATCCTACCGAATTGGGGAAGATGGATCAATTTGTGTCCTCTACGAGGCAGGGCCCACTCCATCTTCTTATGGACTCCTCACTTGCAAGAACCAAATTATGTTGGGCCGGAGCAGCCCCTCAAAGAACTATGTGATGGCGGTCTCCAGTTAAGACCCCTACTTCTGCCCCCCCAGCAATCTACTGTATTCCTTCAGCCGTGACAACAGGCTACTGCATACCTCAACTTGGGGAATCATATTTTTAAATGAAGAGTTATTTATATATATTTTTTTTAAAAAAGGGGGAAAAACCAATTTTTTTTTGAAAGAAAAAATATCCTTACTGGGAGCTGCTTGGAAGTGGCCTCCTATGGTGCCTTTGGAGAGAAATGTTGTGAGCCTGAGTGTCTTGAAGCCAGTGTCTGCCAATGGGGAAGGGAAGCAGTTTAGGGGTATGGACCTGGCAGGATGGAGGTGATGATAGGGTTGGGAAGGAGATAGGTAGGAGCCTGGTCAGCACCCTAGGGAAAATGAGAGCATCTATGGTTAGCAACTGTGAATGAGAAAGATCAGGGTGTATGTACCCTGGGTGGGAGAAAGGGTACAGGAGATTTTGTTTATAGCCTCCTACACCCACCACTGGGGTTCCAGCATCCTGATCTGATCCTCTTTTGCTAAAAAGGGCATTCGAGCCTAAACTTTTGAAATTCTGTGTTGCCTATCTTTCCTTTCTTTTTTCTTTTTTTCCCCTCTAATGAGATCCTGGCAGGAAATAAAAGGCAACTTCCTTATTCCTCCTGCCTAGATCAACTTTTCTTGAAATGAAGTCCTGATAATACCCTCAGGGTCTTGAAGGTTTTGACATCCCAGCTGTGATTTCTACAAGTTTTGAGGTTTTTATTTTTATCTAGATTATTTTGGTGATCGAGGGTCAGAAATAGAATAGAAGGGTAAGGAAACCTGCACAAAATCTCCATGTTGCTTTATGCTGCTCTGTGTCTGTGTATGTGTGTATGCTGAATTCTCAAGGGGATGATTTGTAATGGAAGGCTGGGGCCCAAAGAGCTCTCAATGGGGAATACTCTTTGGACTGGCAGCCTTGTCTGCTGCCCTGCTTATAGAGAACCACACAAAAGTCCTGATGCTGCTGCCATTATCCCTTTGAGAGGTGAACTCAAAAGCTACAGGGAACTTCAGGTCTTTTATGACAAGTCTTCTTTTCAAAGCACAAATCTCCCCTTTCTTTTCCCCCTCCTTGTTCTTGGGCTGTCGCTAGGGCTGCCCCCATCCTTTTAGGACAAAAGTTCTCAAGCCTTGTGCAATATGGCCTCCTGCAACTCAGAGTGTCTTGGTGGTATAATGATTCTCTAGCCATCTTGATGGCATTCATGAAGAATCAGTCTTCCTGAGGCCCTCTGAGCTCCAGTTGGCTAGTTTGTTTTGAGGGCACCTCTTGCCTGAGCCCCAGTTTCTACAGGCATTGGCATTGTTCTCATGAGCTGCCTCTAAAAACAAACCTTTGGGCATTTACTTCTCCTTGGCACTGAGTGTCTGGTGGTAGAAGAGTAGTGTCTTTCTCTAAATGTGACTCCAATCCGTTAGTAGAATTGTGCAATATTTACTGTTCTTGGTTGGGGAGAAATAGAAAACTGCACTAGAAAAGAGTATCCCTTTTGCCTCCTTCCCACCCCATCCATGGGAGTAGGGGGTAGGGTTGAGAAGGCTTCAGGTATCCCCGATCAGAACACCCTCGGATGGATGCAGCTGGAGCATCTGGTCAGCTTGGTGAAGCTCCTGTTGCTAGGGCTTAGTAAAGAATCCCTCTCCCTCCCTTCCCATCCCCTCCTGTGGAAGTCTGCCCTCAGCTTTCTTTTTCCCTTAGGATTTCCCAAGCTGCTCTATTTCCTGATTCATAAGGTGCTAATAACCAAACACTCCCTACTCTTTTATTCTAGTCCTGCCCCCTTTCTAACTGCACCAAATTTTGTGCCAGCTTCTAGACCCTGGTTGGAGTATTAAATTCAATTTAAAGTTAATTCCTAATCTAGAGGGCAGGGAATTGGTTCCTTGACCTGTGGGATGGGTCAAAACACCAATCAACAGCTGTGAATCACTGTGGAATATGTCTGTGCCTCTGCCTGCACACAGGACCCTGCCAGTTGTGGTCTCTTGATCTTTTTCTCTTTTTTTCTTCCTTAATATTTACTTCTAAAAAACAAAATCTCAGAGCTAGACTGTTGAGCAGGATTGGCTCTCCTATTAAGTAAAACATGGTAGTGAGTTTGTAAGCTATTCTGACAGAGGGGACAAAGGTTACTAATTGTATATTGTATAGTGTTTTTATATGAAAGAATGTACAGCTCTATTGATAAATGTACACTTTTTTTGTTACTTTAATAAAAATGTAGCTGTTTTAGCCGTGTGGTATAGACAAACTTTAAGTGCCCAGCCTTCCTTTCTGTCTCTCCCGTTTCATCTCAGGTCTCACATTCCTTCCTGGAGGTACTTATTGTGAATTATACCCAAAAGAAATGAGAAGGAATGGGATATTAACTCATAAGAAATTGGACAGATTTTTACATAGTTCCCTTTCCTGGAAATAGTATCCTGCCTCTATTCAAACACCAATTTGTTACCTTCACTCTGGGCAAGTCATTTAATATCTCAAAGCATCAGTTTCCTCATTTGTAAAATAGGAATAATAAACAGCTCCCACGTAACCATTTTTAAGACAATATAAAGCATCACCTAAGTATGAGTTATTACTATAATTCTTATCACAAGTTTTAATAATTACCATTTATGAAACATGATGCTGATTAAATCCTTATTTTATTCCATTTGCTTTTTGTTGTGAAATATACTAGTGTCAATGTCCTTCATTTTAAAGGTAATCACTTGCCCAAGATTATTACAAAGTAAACAGCAGAAGCTGAGATTGGAACTTGCTCTTCTTAGTCCAATGCCCTTCCCTAATGAGATAATGTTTGTGTAAAGTACTTAGTCCTGTACTGGCATCCAGTAAACATCTGTTCCCTCCCAACCCCTATTATGTTGTATGCAACTTAAGATGTTGCTATTCTACAGCCAAAATTCTTAGTATTTGGTTTTTCTTGAAAGATTTCACTCATTTTAACTACCCCCCTTTCTGAGGGGCTCTCATTACACCAGAGTCTTCTCAGGTCACAGTGAAAAACCAGGTTCTAGATCCAATCGTCCCCCTCCTTTTTCTTTGACATTCTGGTCCTATTAAATGCACTAGATTGTTGGAGAAGGGGAAGTGTAGCAGACTGGAATAGCTTGTGTACACGGCAGACATGCCAAAGAGTGTCTTCTTGTCCCTGAACATTAGGGTCCCATTTAAGCTGGGAGAGCCTGATCTCTGGTACTCCCCAGTCTGACCTTTGTTTAGGTGGTTTCCAAACTTGTTTAGACTTGCCCTGACTAAGCTCCTGATAGGCAGGTAAGTAGGCTCATGTTAGGATTTACAATTCCATTCAAAACTTGGTCTATGCTTGGGATTAAACCAACCAAGAAGTTGCAAGTATATTCAGAACTCACTTAATTATATACTAAGCCATTGGGTATGGCTTACACAGACAAAGAATATAGTTCTTGCTCTCCAGAAGTTAATATTCTTATAAGAGGGATGAAGAAGTTTTCCAGATAACTTAAGTTTACCAGTTGGAGTTAATCAGTTTATTCTATGAGGAGAAGATAAAGGTATTATTAATTAAGAGTTTTATCCATTTTACAGATTCATAGAATGTGAGCAGACACTCTTCTAAGTAGCTCCCTTTCACCATCTAGCTAGAACTAGGGGAGTTCAGGGAACTTGTCTCAAGATCCATGGAAATGCATTTGTTATTTTAAGGTTTTCCTATTTCATGTAGCCATAATTAAAAAAAAAAAAAAACAAACCAAACCCACTCAGAAGGAAAACCTCATTATTTACAGACTTGGTCCCATTTTCATCTCGAACCTTTTGTCTGTAAGTCCCATGAATAGTTTGTCTTCCAGGGTTATGGTTTTGTACTTCGCCTCTCATTTGAGTCTTATAAGAAAATGCCACTATGTAGATAGGGAAAATATTATTACCTCCTTTTTATGAATTGGAAAACAGCCTCAGGGAAGTGAAGTAATTTCTTAGACCTCAAATATCTAGAAAATAGCAAAGACAGTACTTGAATTCAGGTCTTCTAATTAATTCCTAGTCTACTAGTCTTCTGTCTTCATCAACTGTCCCTTTATCTAGATGTGGAAATGGGTTAAGATTGAGAAATGTTGGTTTTATTTGTTTTCTTTTAAGCATTTAGGGCAGGTGTAGCTTCTATCTACTGGGCAATGAATCTTTTTCATGATGAACATTTCCTTATTTCCAAATGAGGATAAATCTCATTAGTGTAGTAGAAGGCAGCTGAGTGAGAAGGAAAAAATGCTAAATTTAGCATTGGAGGAGGACCTTGTTTGGAGTCCTGCCTAAGTCATTTATTACTTGTGGACTTTGGGCAATTTGCTTTCCTTCTCTAGATCTCAGTCTTCATATCTTTAAAATGAAAAAAAAAATCATACTAGATTACTTCTACAGCCCACACCTAGATATAAATCCAAAGGACTGTTGATCAAGGACCCAGAAGTCATAACTTCCAGAGGCAAGATTGGAACTCAGGTCCTCTGACTTCCTGAGCCAGGGCTCATTCCATTGTACCTCACTACCTTTCTCACCTTATTACCCTGTTTCATTCTTATGTATGTCTTTCTGAAAATTCTTCATAGAAGACCTATCTAATATTTCAGAGCCTTCATCTGATTATTTTCATACTTTGTGAGCCTAGTGAGGCCCTCAGGCTGCCCATATTTTATCCCTCTTCTCATTATGTCATTCACCATTTTTTAAATTAATGGTATAAAATGTTAATTTTACCTTTTAAATGAAATTTTACTTTTTCAAGGAATAAAAATATTCATCCCTAGTTGCCTTCAGTTAAAAAAAAACTCTTGTGACAAATATGCATAGCCAAGTTAAACAAAAAAAAAATATTTTAATCTGTACCCTGAGTTTTTCACACATTCTGTCAGTAGCTGGTTAGTATCCTTTATCATTGGCTCACTGGGATTGTGATTGGCCATTACATTGACCAGAGTTCTCAAATCTTTTTGTTTTTCTTAACAATATTGTTACTTTATAAATTGTTCTCTTGGCTCTGCTTATTTCATCCTATTAGTTCATACAAATATCCCTAGTTTGCTATTATGGCACAATACTATTCCATTCCATTCATATGAATTTGTTCAGCTATTCTCCAGTTAGTGGGCATGCCCTTAATTTCCAGATTTTTGCTATTATTAAGAAGAGCTGCTATAAGTGTCTTTGTACATATGGCTCCTTTTCCTGATTCTTTGATCTCTTTGGGATTATAGCATTAGTAGTAGCATCTCTGGGTCAAAGGATATGAATAATATGGTAAATTTTGGGACCCAGTTCCAAATTGCTTTCCAGAATGGCTGCATCACCCATCAGCACATTAACATACCCGTTTTTCCACAACCTCTCCAACATTTGTCATTCTCTATTTTTGGCCAACTTTTCCAATCTGTTCTGTGAGAGGTAGAAGTTCAGAGTTGCTTTCATATGCATTTCTCTAATTATTATTACTTTGGAGCATTTTTTATATGGTTACTGAGAGTTTGGATTTCTTAAAAATTGCCTGTTTGTATCCTTTAACACATTTATCAGTTGAGGAATGGTGCTTATTCTTATAAGAATATCTTGATCTTGTAAATTTAAATCAGTTCTTTATCTTTGAAATGAGGCTCTTATCCAAGAAAATTGTTTGAAAGCTTTCCTCCCCCTCATTGTTTTTCTTCTGATTTTAGATATATCGATTTTGTTTATACAAAACATTTTACATTTTATGTTATCAAAATTGTCCATTTTATCTTCTTTGATCTTCTCTAACTCTTTTTGATCATGATCATGATCATTCTTCTACTCCTAGATCTGAAAGGCAACTTCTATGCTACTCTAATTTGTCTGTAATGTCATCATTGATGTCTAAGTCAGATATCCATCTATTTGGAGCTTATCTTTGTATGAAAGGAATTAGTCTATGTTTAGTTTCTGCCAGACTACTTCTAATAGTGAATTCTTACCTTGGTATGGGAGGTCTTTGGGTTAATCAAACACTAGGCTACTGTGTTTGTTCCAGTATGTTGTATAACTAATCTGTCCCACTGTTGGCCTTTCTATTTCCTCACTAGTATGAAATACTTAAATTAAAAAAAAAATTTTTTTTTAACTTCTATCTTAGTATTAGTTCTAAGAATATTATTGGCAAAGGCTGGGCATTTGGGGTTGTGTCTTGCCTTGGATCACACAGCTATGAACTAGCTGAGGTCAAATTCGAACCCAGGTCCTTCTGACTTCAGGTCCGTCACTCGACCTAGCTGTGCCCAGTGTGGATTACTTTTGATGATTATTAGTTTGTATTACAATTTGAAATTTAGTGTTTCCAGGTCTTTTCCTTCTCATTCCCTGCTCCCCCCCCCCATTATTTCTCTTAAGATTTCAGTTCCTTCAGGTGAATTTCATTATTTTTTTTCCTAGATCTATAAAGTAATCCTTTGGGTGTTTGATGGGTATGGCACTGAAGAAGTAAAATTATTTTGATAGAATTGTCATTTTGGTAATGTTGATTTAGACTCTCCATAAGCAATGAATACTTCTACAATTATTTAGATCTTTATTTCTGAAAAGAGCATTTTGTAGTTGTATTTATAGTTTCTGTGTGTATTTGCCTTAAGTAGACCTCCCTATTTTACACAATCTAGAATTACTTTAAATAGAATTTTTCTGTTTATTCCTGTTGAGTTTTATTGGTAATATGTAGGTTTACTAATGACATGCGAATTTTGTTTCTACCCTACAACTTTGTTGAAGTTGTTCATTATGTCAATTATTTTTTAGTTGACTCTTTAGGATTTTCTAAGAAAAGTATTACCTTTTTTTCAAAAAAGGCAATAATTTTGTTTCTTCTTTATCTATGCTTATTCCCTCAATTTCTTTTTTTTTGTCATATTGCTATAGCTTAGATTTCTAGAACTACATCAAATAGTAGTAACAAGTAATGACATCCTTGCTTTACTCCTGATCTTATGAAAAAGGCATCTAATTTATCCTCATTATTTCCTCTCTTTTTTTTTTATTGATTATATATATGTCCCTTATTTTATTTCTACACATATCTTTGAAACATCCCAAAGTCTACCTTCTGTGGGTCTTTTCGGTGGTGTTTTTATTACCTACAATGCTGATCCTTCTGAAATCAGACTGCTTGGTGATTTATACTCATATATTCCAATAATGAGATTATTCCAATACTCAGCTCAATCTGTGATTTCACTAATGTGGAAATTCCCTCTAGCGATGCAGATTTCAGCCTATACTTTCTTGCCCATCTTATGCAACTTTCTCCCACATTTTCTTTTAAGTTGACCACAAGGCATCTGTCCAATGTATTGGGGCCATTGTTCACATTCTCTTGGTAGTGTGGAGATACCAATGGTGTAAAAGAGTGATCAACCAATTATGGCTTGTTCTTATAGTGTGAGGACTTTTTGCATCAATGTTGGATAAAATCCTTTATGTTGCTTCTTCTGTGCAATTTTCTCTTTGTTACATGTTATAGTCTGGTCATACCTACCATGTTCCTCTCTATTGCCCTTTGGATGATCTGCAACTTAATTCTTTAGAGACTATATTGGCCATTACTTGTAGTAATTCAATATCACCATAAGAACATTTGTATTTAAAAAGATGGGTCTTTTTTTGGTAGTTGTTTCAGGAAGAAGCTTGTGGTATTTTAGGGAACATTAAGTTTCCCAAATATAATCCCGTTTGATCCCTTTCTGTTAAATATTGAGCCAAACTAACTGTCTGTTTGAAATATTTATCCAAAATAGATAGCTACAGCTTGTTTATATATCTGCATGTCATATTCTAGATAACAGGAATTCTATAGCCACTTAGTTGTTTCATTAGTTCAGTGGTTCTCAACCTTTCTAGTGCCGTGACCCCACAATACAGTTCCTCATGTTGCGGTGACCCCAAACCAAAAAATTATTTTGGTGGCTACTTCAAAACTGTAATTTTGCTATGATTCGGAATGTAAATACCTGATATGCATTATATATTCTCATTGCTACAAATCAAACATAATTTAAACATAGTGATTAATCACAAAAACAATATTTAATTATATGTTGAGAAATATTCATCCAGCAGGAGGCAGCCTGAGTGCTGGGGTGGGAGGTAAATCCTGCCTGGAGAGGGGGTCCGCAGACGCTGCCTTCTTCTTCCTGTCATCTCCCTCCAGCTCAAGCTGAGGCTTCACTTTGCTGGGGTTACTCAGCTCCCTTATCCACTCCAGGAGTTATCCGCTCCAGGACTCATTCTTAACCCCTCCGGAGCCAGAGCCCGGGTGCTCTCTCTGGGTCTCTGTTTGAGTCCCGTCTCCAGGCAACAGAGTAAATCCATCGCCCCTCATAAGGGGAGGGCTGCTGTTAGGTAACTAATATTAGTACAATGTGCAGGCATCAGGGTCCCCGTTCTTTCTGAGATCTTGCTGTAAAGTAGAGAGATTTCTTAGTGGCTAAAGCCATCGGAAATATGTATTTTCTGATGGTGACTCCTGTGTTTTGGTTGTTTGACCCCTTCCAGGGTCACGACCCACAGGTTGAGAACCACTGCTTTAGTTAAACCATACTCTTTTCAGTGGCTGTGGATCTCATTTAGGAGACTCTATGATGTTCTGGGACTTGATTCCATCAGACCAATGTTATGAGCAGGAATATCTGGAGGACCTCATCATCCATAAGGGATGCCTCTGACTTGGACTTCGTACCCGATCACTTCTATGACAATGGCAGACATTTTTGCTGGTAAACAAATCTACCTTTTTAATACTGACTTGATTTTAATCCTCAGAAGCTTATCTCTGTGGTTATATCTTTCAAGAAATCAAGTATATTTTGACAAAATAAAGCATTTTGCTCTGCCAAATCGAATGCATTTTTATAGTCAACAAATAAAGAAGTAATGGGATCAGGGCAGCTGAGGTGACTCAGTACATTGAATGCCACACCTGGAGTCAAGAGGACCTGGTTTCAAATTTGATCTCAGACACTTTCTGGCTGTGTGCCTGGGTGAATCACTTAACCCCCATTGCCTGCCCTTACCACTATTCTGCCTTGGAACTGATGCCTAGTATTGATTCCAAAATGGAAGGTAAGGGTTAAAAAAAAAATGAAGTCTTATGTTCTCTCTACCTTTTCATCAACCATGTGAAGATAGGATCTTTTCTGGAAAAAATGTATGTGAAAACTTGCCTATTAACTTCTAATAACCTTATGGAAATAGGCCTTTTGTTATTACTTTTTCCTATACTGTTGGTTCAGATACTTCTAAAATTCTCAAAATTTTGTTGGATCCTGAATGAACCTTCTCTAGATATAATTGGTCTAATCCAGTTGTTTTCTTCCATCTTTATTTTTTTCAATGCCATTTCTGCATCTTGAAGAAGCAAATTCAAGACTGTGATAGTAGGGTCCAGATATGGTGCTGAAAATTTTTTCTTTATAAAAATCTTTTTTACAATTTTACAATTTATAGCCTTTCTCTGATTTTTGGTCTATTTGTTTTTCTCCTTCTGTTTCTTCTTTAAATGTCTTCCTATACGTTAGGCTCCCCTGGGAGAGATGATGGATTAGTGCCTTTATTACCTTTCTCCCTTGGGGGAGTAACTGAGGCCAAGTTCTGGGCTTCTTCATTTGTATAAATGTTTGAGGTCAAGAAAAAGTAGTTTTAGGGGAAGACCTTAAGTTAGACTTTGAGAAACTTCAGGAAAGAAGAACCAGGCACCCTAAACTTAAAGGTAGCATGGTGTAGTAGAAAGAACATTGCACTTGAAGTTGGAAGATCTATGTTGGAATCTGGGTTTAATGGATGAATAGATCCTAAACTAAGCTTTTTGAAGGATTATTTTTCCACCAACAGCTTTTTGTTGCTGTATGGTTAGTTCTTAATTGCCTGTCAAGCTTTAGCCTATTGTTTTGCAAATAAACTTGTAGGTCTCTACAGTACTCTTGCCTTGGCTGCCTTATCTCTCCAGTTATTAAAAAAATTTTTTTTTTGGTGTTTGTCTGTTGAGGGATGGCTTATCCTTAATGTGAGACTGTTCTGTATCCTTTAGACTTCTCTAAGAAATGACAATGGTATCAGTATCCATTTATTTTCTTCTATTTTTCCCAAATAGCAGCCTGTGGAAGTAGATCTAGTTGGAGCTGCTGTAATTATAGTGTTGTCTCATCTATCCTTTTTTCTAATTTAGAATGAATTTTGACCTTTGCTCTAACTAGTTGACGATCTGATTATCCAAACATTGTGACTCTAAAATATCTGGTGTCAGTAAACTCATTTCCTGTCCATGAAGATACATCAAATTTCATTTCTTGGGATAGCATTCAGTGCTTATATCCAGCATCTTCCAGCTATCATCTTAGCAGCTAGTGAATAGAGAGTACTGGGTCTGGTGTCTGGAAGAACTGAGATCAAATCCAATCTTGGACACTTTTTTAGCTGTGTGGCCCTGGGCATGCTACTCAACCACTGTCTGCCTCAACTGTTTCCTCAACTGTTATGAGGATAATAATAGCACCTGGCTCCCAGAGTTGCTGTGAAGACCATTTGGCCTACTTAACACAGAGCCCGGCACACAGTAGATGATTAATAAATGCTTTTCCTCTTCCTTCCTTAGAGAACATATAGGCATGAGGCTACTAAGTACAAAAACATACATATCTATGAGCATCTGGCCTCTTTCATTTCTTGATCTCGAGTAATATTTTCCAACATACTTTTCACTATCAATAAATCTAAGCCTAAATTACATTGAAATAGTCATTTATCAAAGCATATGTTGATTTAATTTGAAGTAACGTGAAGTTCTTGATGTAATTTCTCTACTTTATAGCATGTCTTTTCATAATTTCTCAGAATTACATTTCAATGGATGCTGCCTTGTACTATTCAATTTTTCTTGCAATAGTCTATTTTTGTTCATTGTAAATATTGCAAAGCAAGATGATCAAGTGCCCCATGAAATAGGTACAAATAGGTTTTGTTTCCTTTGAGTACAAGATGAACTCAACCCCTTTAATTCATCTCTGAAGAAAACCTGTGAGTCATTCTTCCATTTATCTACTTTTTAAAGTCTTCTAGTTTTCAAGGAATGTCAATATGGCAGATTATCTCCCCACCCCCTCCCATCATCCCCTCTCTAATCTTGAATCTATTTTTTAACCTCTCATTTCTTCCCTCCTCCCACCAACATCTCTGCCTTCCTTAAAAAAAAAATAAATAAGATTAAAAAAAACCTCACTTAATCCTTCCATTCCCCTCCAGCTATTGTATTATATCTTTCCTTCCTAGAATAGCCACACTCGAATAAAAGCTGCCTACTCTTAAAGCCTATACTTCTCTCATTCCTTAACGCTTTGTAATCAGATTCCTCCTTTATTCCATTAAAACTATTACAAATGACCATTGACCTCTTAACCGCCACATCTAGTGGCCTTTTCTAAGCCTTCATCTTTCTTCCTTCCTTCCTTCCTTCCTTCCTTTCTTTTGTTCTTCCTTCCTTCCTTCCTTCCTTCCTTCCTTCCTTCCTTCCTTCCTTCCTTCCTTCCTTCCTTCCTTCCTTCCTTCCTTCCTTCCTTCCTTCCTTCCTTCCTTTCTTTCTTTCTTCCTTTCTTTCTTTCTTTCTTTCTTTCTTTCTTTCTTTCTTTCTTTCTTTCTTTCTTTCTTTCTTTCTTTCTTTCTTTCTTTCTTTCTTTCTTTCTTTCTTTCTTTCTTTCTTTCTTTCTTTCTTTCTTTCTTTCTTTCTTTCTTTCTTTCTTTCTTTCTTTCTTTCCCTTTTCTTTTAGAATTGATACTAAGTGACTATACTAAGGCAGAAAGGTGGTAAGGGCTGAGCAATTAAGGTTAAGTGACTTGCCCAGGTTCACACAGCTGGGGAGTGCCTGAGGTCCATTTTGAACCCAGGTCTTTCTGACTCTCTAACCACTGAGCAACCCAGATGCCCCAAATGGCATCTTTCTTAACCTCTAAGCAGCAATCCAGGTGTCATTCTCTGCTTCTTGTTCTCTCTCATTGCCTACATTCCATCTATTCCTGACTTTGTCAAGTCTTCTACATCGCAGATGTACACCCTACACTCTCCTCTGATGCTGCCGCCATCTTGATATAGGTCCTCATGGCTTCATACTTGAGTTATTGCAATAGCCTTCAGGTTTAACTCCCTTTCTTAAGTCCCTTCCCACTCCAGTCCATCTTCCACTCAGTTATCAAAAGTAATCTTCCTAAAGCACAAGACTGAGCACACTAACTCCAGGATTCAATAAATCCTAGTGGCTCCCCATTACCTCCAAGTTCAGATATGGAATCTTCTGATTGACATTTTTAACCCTACCTGCTCCTGATTGACTTTGTAGATCTTTCCTAATCTGTCCCCTTCCTACCTTTCTAGCCATGATGATGATGATGATGATGACAAAGAGAGCATTTACATAGCACTTTGAAGTTCGCAAAGTATTTTACTTATGTTATCTCATTTGGTCCTCAAAACAACCTTTATACTCTGATACCTTACTCTGCTCCATGTACTCTGGGATCTAGTCACACTGGTTTCCTTGCACAAGACACTTGGTCTCCTGATACCCCGCATTTCACTGGTTGCCCATCATGCCCAGAATGCATTCTCTCCCTGTGTTCTGTTCATGGTTTCTTTCAAATCTCAACTAGAATCTAGGAAAGATACAGCAAGGAAAGAGAACTATATTTCTAATGACCATGAACATAAATGTATTGAATAAAATATTAGCCAAAAGTTATGCTAATATGTTAAAATGATTAAATTTAAAATTAATTATATACATATTTAAAATTATACACTATGAGTAGGTTGTACTTATATAAGAATTCAGGGTTGGTTACAAATAGGAACACTGCTATAAATATAAATGTATACAACTTGTTGTTGTTCAGTTGCTGCAGTTGTCTCTTACTCTTCATGACCCTATTTGGAATTTTCTCTGCAAAGATACTGGAGTAGTTTGCCATTTCCTTCTTTAGCTCATTTTGTAAATGAGGAAACTGAAACAAAGGGGGTTAAGTGACTTGCCCAGGGTCACATAGTGGTAAAATCTGAGGTCAGACGTGAGCTCCAGTCTTTAGATAAACCATTAAAATAAATATAGTAATAGATTCAAAGAAAGCTTTTTGATATACTATAACACCCATTTTGTTTATTAAAAAAACATTAAAAGAAATAAGAATAAATGGGCCCTTCTTCATCATAATAAATAAAAGACAGCTATTTAAAACTGAGTACCAGTATTATACATAATGGAGAAATGCTAGAAGTCTTCCCAATAAGATCAAGGGTAAAGCAAGATTGGTTATCACTTTAATTATTGAATATAATTTTAGAAATATTAGCTATAGCAATAAGATCAGAAAATGAAACTGGGAAAGTAACCATAGACTAAGACTTTTTTTTTTATTTAGATGATGGTCTGCTAAAAGTTGAAAGTGACTTCAGGTACCATCTTTTCCAATCAATAACCAAAAAGCACTCCACACTATAACACATTTTACAAGTCATTATCTAACATCTGCTTGAAGACTTCCCATGAGAGCAGGCAGTTTGTGGATAGTTCTAATCTTTAGTAAGTTTTTACCAATATCAAACCTAAATTTGTTTTTTTGTAGCTTCTATTTATTACTCCAGACACCAAGCTTTACACAGAGATCTTGAGGACAGGGTTGAATTAGATGACCTCTGAGGTCCCTTTCACCTCTTAGGCAAGATGATTCTATGTTCCTAAACTCATTATCTAGTGACAAGGTTTCTGGTGATGAGTCTGTTGTAACTAAACCAGTTCTTGAAGAGCAAAGATAGCATGTTGAGAAAACCATCCTTATTACCTTTTCATTTTGGAAGGACAAATAAGAGCTTATGTATGTTCTGTAGACATTGTCTTGGAGAACCCAGGGCTACCTCTAGTATCAGACTAAGCCATCCCGATTTGTATTTTAATGGAGGAACCTTTTGTGTTCCAGTTGGTTCTATGCAGTCTTACTTTCCTAATGTCGTTCTTGATTCTTGATTTATATAAAGATGTCTAGTGAGATCTTTTTTTTTTCTTGCTTGTTTGTTTTAGATTGTATGAATTTCTGTGGGTGTTGGAAATAGTTGGATTATGCTGCCTTATGTAGTCCAGGGTTAATGTATCCTGTACTTCATTCTACTGGAGAAGACATGAATTACATTCTCCGTTCAGCTCCTTTCTTCTTTATTTAGCTGAGACCTAGATGTGGAGCTTTCTCTTCTCTTCTTCTAGGTTCTTTGGGCTATTAAATAGTGCCTTCTTGAGTTACTAGTGCTTAATCAGCACATTTCAGCTGATAAAGGTCCTTTAAAACAGTGTCAGAAAGACTCCTGGAAGCCTCAGATTAACAACCCACTTGGCCTCTGATAAGGTTTTTGGTTGGTGGAATCCCTGATGATAGATGGGGAAGGTGACTCACTTGCTTGGGAAATGGTACTTGTTCATCTGTGAACCCAGATATAACCTGAAATATGGTGATACCAGCTAGGTGGTACAATGGTTAGAGTGCTGGTTCAAAGTTAGGAAGACCTGAGTTAAAATCCCACTTTGATGTTGGTCCCAATATTAGACTGGAAGTTGCTTGAGGACAGGGACTATTTTTTTGTCTTTTTTGTTTGTTTGTTTGTTTGTTTTTGTTATCCCCAGCTCACTTAGTACAGTGCCTGGCTCTTGGTGGTCTTGGACAAGTCATTTAATTCTTGTCTGCCTCAGTTTTCTCAACTATAAAAAGAGGGAAATAATAGTAGCTACTTCCCAGCATTATTGTGAGGGTCCTGTGAGATATTTATAAACAGTGCTCAACATAGTTCTTGGCATGCAGATAAATGGCACTTAATAAATCATGTTTATCTCCTTCCCCATGGGGACCCCATTGTATCTGTGCCCTTTTAGCTTGGTATATTTCTTTTCCAAAAGCTTCAGGATCATTGGAGGTCCGATTAGCACCAGTTATTATTGTTATTTTCAAGTAGTTGAAATGAAAGAATTATGGCTGGGTGGAAAGAAGGACCAATTCAGAACAAGAGCCACACTTCTAATACTTCTCAGCTGTATGACTCTGGAGAGGTTACGCTTTTTCTGAGCCTCAGTTGCTTCATCTGTAAAAAGTGTATACATACCCATACACCTACCTCAGAGAATTCATTTGAGGAGAGCACTAGGGAAGCCTTAAGACTTCCCAGAAGTGATATTGAAATGTGAACTATTATTCCCTGAGATCAGAAAGTGGGACAAGGGGTCATCTTCTAGTTCAGAGCTTACTGACTGAAGTTCTGCCTTCTCAGATATATATGATGATCATGATCTGGACTCGACCCGTATAGCTTTTAGTACTTTGAAATGTTCTCAAGATGAGAGAAGGCACAATGGATGATAGATGAAAAGTGTTCTCATCTCTGGAGGTTTCATGCAGAAGCTGGATAACTCTTTGTCAGTGATGGTATCATGGTACACCACTTCACGAATGGGTGGATCAGTGAGGTCCCTTCCAAACCTAAGACTTTATGAAGGTGGGATGGTGACTTTTGGAGTGGATCTAGAAATCAAGAGTGCTTAGGTTAGCTTTTAGATGTTCCCACTTGATCAAACTTTCTTCTTTCTTTTTGATAGCTGTGATATATATTTTTTTATTAATAACAATGACAACAACTAGTATTTTGATATCACTTTAAGGCTTACAAAATGTTTTACGAATATATCATTTATTCTTTAAAACAACTCTGTGAGGTAGGGGCTATCATCCCCATTTTACAGATGAAAAAATCGTGTCTGGAGAGGTTTTAGAAATCATACTTCTCATTTTACATAGTGGGGACAGTGACCCTCAGAAAAATTGAGTGCCCTCTTCAACCTCTGACAATCCTTGGCTTCCATTGAATGTAAGCTCCTGGAGGTCAGGGACTGTTTTTATTTTTTGTTGTATCCCCAGAACATAGTTCCTAACACCAAATGAGTGTTCAATAAATGCTTGTTGATTGGTGAATCTGTGGAAAGATCCCTGTAAAAGGAAGGGCTTTAAAAGGTCATCTAATACTTCATTATCTCTCCAAATAGGGATACCTTGGTTTAGAGGGTAGTCTCTCCCTTTCCTGGAGCTCTTCCATGAATGAAAATGCCATGACCTCCTCTGGTATCCCATTAGCCTGTTCTAATAACTTGATCTTGCAGAGATCTTTGTGCATTTTGAAGAGGACCTAAGCCCTGGGAGACTCTATCTCCAAGGACTCTCTACTACAACTTCCTCTGACACATCCCACTTCCTTGGAGAATAAAAGAGGAAAGATGCATGGGGTTTGGTTCCTTTTTCCCCCTAATCTAGGAGGAGAGCTTTGATCCCTGCCTTGCTTCCAGAGATCTAACTTTCCCTTGTTTTCCTAAACTTTCCCTTCCTAACCCTAAATAAACCTACCTAACTTTCCCTGGAGTCAAGCCTGATTTAATCTGCTCCCTAGTATACCCACAAAGATCCCTGGTCAATTTCCCTGGGTGGGGGGGACCCCGGCTACCTTCCTTCCTTTCCTTTCCCTACATTTCCCTCCTTTTTTCCTTATATCACCTTCCTTGTGTCTTGAGCCATGGTTAAGACTCTTTGCTGTACCCTTTTGTTCTGTAATTAGGACCTAATGACTTCATCTCTCTTGATAATGACAAACACTAAGCTGGATTACATGCTCATTTGTTTAAAAAAAATTCGAGACAATTTGTGTTTTCCAAGTAAGCCTGGCTTTGACCCAAGGAGACCTGGGTTCAAGTCCTACCTCTGAAACGTTTCATAGCGGAGGGAGTGACCATAGGCAAGTCATTTAATTTCTCAATGCTCTAGGCACTTAGAGGGAGTTTCCACAAAGCTCTGAAGGAGTAGGGATGGGGATGGGGTGGGGTGGGGGTGGAGGACATCACTGATTAGTAGGGATGGGGGTGAGGGGAAATCAATTAATTGATCAATGAACATTTATGCCAGACCCTGTGCTAAGCAAGCTGGGCATACAAAAGGAGGCAAAAGATAATGTTGTCCTTCAAGGAGCTTACAGTCTATAGGGGGAGACAGCATGCCTACAAAATACAGAATAAAAGACAACACTAAAATAAACTATAATAAATGTATAAATAAATAGGAAATAATTAACAAAGGGAAAACACTAGAATTAAGAGGGGGCTAGACTGTGTGACCTTGGGCAAGTCACTTAACCCCAGTTGCCTAGTGCTTATAGCTCTTATGCCTTAGAATCAGTACTTAGTATAAATTACTTAGTATTGATTTTAAGCCAGAAGGTAAGGGTTGTTTGTTTGTTTTTTAAGTGGGGTTAGAGAAGACTTCCTATAGAAGATGGATTTTATTTGGGGCTAAGGAAGGTTTGGAGTTAGAGCAGAAAAGAGAGAGTATGGGAGACAGCCAGTTGGATTTGATAGATACAATACTGGAGAGGCCAGTGTCACTGGATCAAAGAGTACCTGTTGGGGAGTAAGGTGTATGAAGACTGGAAAGATAGGAGGGAGCTAGGTCATGAAAGGACATGAAAGCCAAAAGAAAGCATTTTGTATTTGCCCCTGGAAGTGATAGGGAGGCACTGAAGTTTACTGAGTGGGACTACAGAGATGTTCCAAGTGGATTGCTTCCCTTCCAAGAAGGGATGCTGAGGGGAGCTGGGAAGGGCAAGGTTGTTGGAACTCTGGGACTCTGGTTCTGTATTTCTCTCTAAAGCCAGAGGTGCGGTGAGATGACTGGATAAACCTCTTAGACAACAGAATATGCCAGATACTAATTGTATCCCTTCCCCTGTTCTGGTGTGTGTGCGTGTGTGTGTGTGTGTGTGTGTGTGTGTGTGTGTGTGTGTGTGTGTGTGTGTTTCTTACAGGCCTCCAGGTCTTGGGAATCATTCAGTTCCCTGCTGGAGATTGCCTTTTAGCCCACAAACAAGGGTGTGGACCTGATTTCAACCCTTGTCCAGGAAATCTGACTGGTAGGGTAGGCAGCTGATCAGATAAGAAGAGGGCTTTGGTAGAGCTGGTTGGATCCAGATGGTTGGATAGAGGGAGGGAGAGAGAGAATCAGAGAGAGAAAGAGACTGACAGAGAAGCAGAGAGGGAGTCAGAGAGAGAAACAGAGGCAGAGAAGAAGAGAGGGAGAGAGAAAGTCAGAGAGAGAAATAGACACAGAGAGAAAGAGGCAGAGAGAGGGAGGGGAAGAGAGAGAGAAATAGAGACACAGAAAGAAACAGAAGTAGAGAGGGAGGGAGAGAGTTGAAGAGAGAAATAGAAACAGAGAAAGACAGGCAGAGAGAGAAATAGAGACAGAAAGAGACAGAGGCAAAGAGAGAGGGAAGGAGGGAGAGAGAAAGAGCAGGCAGAGGGGGACAGGGGAAGAAAAGACAGGGTGAGGAGTAGAGCAAGAAGGATGAAAAGCAGAAGGGGAAAGAGGAGGGAAATGAGGATTCAAGGAGAGGAGAAGAAAGAAAGAAGAAAAATGAGAGAGATGACAGTTTTCCAGTTCTGGGGGTTCTTGAGAACTAAAGGTATTAAGGGAAATTGAAGGGTTTAAGACACTGCAGAAATGGGAGCCTGGGACTGCAGTCACTTTATATAACTACTAGAAACGGGGTTCATTGCTATGAAAATTATTATATTACTTGTATATATATATACACTTGGACGCCAATGTTCTTTACACAAGCCCAGAGAGGTAGCCTTGCCCCCTTCTACTTACAGCTTTTCCAGTGCCTTCCTGAGGCACAAATTGGCAGGAACTGGGAGAGTATAAAGAAAAACTTCTGGTTTATTTGGCTACTCCTGTCTTCTTTGGGCTCTTCCATTGGATAGAGACACATTCAAGGTCTTCCTTTAATGTGATCTGAAAGAATTTAAGCTCAGAAGGACAGAGCTGGTTTTTTTTTTGTCTTTGTATCCCCTAGTACCTAGCACAGTAGGCATCAAATAAATGTTGTGGATTGACTGAGAAAGCAGGCAGGACAATCTTAAAAATATCAGCTCTGCCACAATTATAGTTTAGAGAAAGAGCACTGGCCTGGAGTCAGGAAATCTGATTTGAAACTCTCCCCTTACATGGGTTAGCTGTGTGACTTTGGATAGTTCACTTAACGTTCATGGGCCTTAGTTTCCTCATTTGTAAAGCAGAGATAATACTTCCTGGACAGCCAACCTCACAGGATTACATCGAAGCTTAAGTGAGATTTCATAAGGCAAGGGCTATCTAAATCCCAAAGAGGTACATAAATGCCTGTTGTTATCTGTTGTTATTCTTCATTCCTTCTGAGGCTGGAAGACTCCCCCCCTACACACCCTTTTTGCAGTCCTACTATTATTATCATTTTTCATTCTTTTCAGTCCCCAGGACTTTCTGGTTTTCAGGAACCTTTGTTGAAATGCAAATAGTCCCTGGAGGGGTCAGACTCTATGAACCTCAGTTATCAATTAATATCTTAACAGGGGTTAGCAGTAGCTAGGCAACTGGATGGAAAGGAGGGTTTCTGTAGGGTGATTAGGGAGGTGAAAGGTGAGTACAACCAATACAAACTTCTCCTTACGTGTCATTTTACCAAGCCTCCCCTTTCTTTTCTCCCTGTAGTCCATTTGATCAAAGGATTTTAGTATATGGAACTAGAAGAGACTTAGCTCAGCTCCTTCACTTTTGCTGATAAGAAAATCAGTTCACTCAATCCTTTGGACCTTCCTACCATTATCTAATTAAGATGCAGCTTGTCTAGTGGACACAACAATGTCTTTGGAGTCTAGGTTACAGTAGATCAGGGGTTCTCAGCTTCTTGATCCCCAAATTCAGTGATTTTTTTCACTATATTATGGGACTATCATATGCCTCTTTGTATATTCGAAGTGCTTAACACATTGCCTGGTACATAGTTAGCACAATAGATATGAATTGATTGATTGGTCTAGTCCAATTAGTGAAGTCCATTCCAAGCTGTACTCATGAGAACTAAAGATCACAGGGTAAGAGAAGACTGAAGAGGTTTTCTTTTTATTTTATATAAAGAATTTTTATTTTATTTTGTTTTTAAACACTTACCTTAGAATTGATACTAAGTGTTGGTTCCAAAGTAGAAGAAGGGTAAGGACTAGAGAATTGGAGTTAAGTGACTTACCTGGGGTCATATAGCTAGGATATGTCTGAGATCAAATTTGAACCTATGACCTCCTATCTCTAGACTGGCTCTCAATCCATTGACCCACCTACCTGTTCCCTGAGGGGACTGATCCCCCCTTTTTTATTGATGAAGACAATGAGGTCCATGGAAATTATTTGACTTATCCAAGGTCATATAGCTAGAAAAGACAGGATTCTAATCCAAATCCTCTTACCCCAAATCTATCACTTTTTGACTAAACCATTCTGCTTTCTCTTAGCAGTCTTAAAGCAGGAAATGAATATGGATTTCCAAATAATACATGTAAGTCTAACTAATAAGGAGGCATCAGGTTGGCAAAGATGACAAAAAAAGAATGATAATTGCCGGAGGAGCTGCAGGAAAACAGACATACCAATGCATAGTTAGTGGACCTTCGAATTGGTCCAGCCGTTCTCTGGATATGCAATGATGTCTCCCCAAATCACTAAACTTAGAATACCCTTCCAGGAATTGGTCTTGATCAATGATACATGGAATTGTGCATCAGCTACTGGAGGGAGTTGGGGGAGGAGGAGGGAGAGAACATGAGTCTTGTGGCCATGGAGAGATATTCTGGATTGACTAATTGAATAAAATTTTCTTTAAAAAAAATAAAGAATACCCTTCCAGAGTTGTACTGGTAAATAATTAATAACCAACAGGTGCTACTTTAAGTTTGTGTTATTGACATTTTCTTCGTCATTCAAATAAGATATTTGTAAAGTACAGAGCACATATTAGATGATACGCAAATGTTTATTCCCTTCCCCTTTTCAAGTCCAGGCAATAAACAAAACAGTAAATCAAGTTCTAATTTGTAGCATTTGCTGATTTCTGGCTAAATTTAACTATAGATTTTTTACTGTGAGTAGGCTCTAGCCTTTGACCCAATGGCACTGCTGCACCAGAAATATAATATAACATAAACACTAGAAATCAGAGGGAAAGAATCCATTAGTACAAAAATATTTACAGTAGCTTTTGTTTGTAAAAGCAAAGAAGTGGAAGCTAAAGGCCCACCCATCTTATCAGCTGAACAAATTATTAACTAGGAATGTTTTGGGGATATTATTGTGCTATTAGAAAGAATGAAATGGACGATTTTGGAGAAAGCTGAGAAGACCTAAATGAACTGATACAGCATGAAGTGAACAGTCAACTTCTGCAAAAATAAAATTAGAGTAAAAAATCCATTTTCAAAGACTTTAGAACTCTATAATAAGAGCAAACAGGAGTGTGGAGGACTGAAGATAAAGCAGGATACCTGCCTCCAGACAGGGAGGGGAGGAGCTCAACCTACAGAAGGAGACATATATTATTGGATATGGTTTATTTGGGAATTTGCTTTGCTTGATTTAATTTAATTTAATTTAATATACTTATTATCATGAGGACTTTCATAGATAGTTTTCGGATGGCAAAATGCTTTACACATACTTCCTTTTCTTTATTGGAAGAAAATAAATTAGAATTTTAAAACTATCTACTAGGAATGGAAATAAAAGAGTAACCCCTCTAGTAATTGGACTGTTAATCTTGTCCTACAGTCTGGTGTTCTGGTAATAGCCCCAGCTTTCCCCCTGGGTCTTTTCTCCGTGTGTTTACCCTCTATATGGTAAGAAGGGGCTTAAAGTCCTGGCTGCCGAGAGGCTGGGAAAGGAAAGAGAAGAGGCTGAGGCCCACCCAAGTGGAGGCTCCTTTAGAACAACCCACATCCTGGCTCCAGAAAAGCTGGTCCTGGGAGATGATCCATTTACTTTGGGGGGGCTGGGAGTGGAGAGTCACAGGAGGGGGAAATGAGGCATTTAAGCATCTCAGCTGTTATTTTTCAGCAGCTGGTAGGTGCCAAGGGAAGCACAATTAAGGGCTTGAATACCCTCCCCCTCTTTCCCCACCCCCCGCTGGCCCAACCACCTCACACAAAACCTTTCTTCTCTGGGGCAGAGCAGAGCATAGCAGAGCGCTCCTTTGCCAGCTGCCTGCCCCCTCCAGGTGTTTCCTGTGCACTCTTTGTTTCCATATTGGGGTGGTGGGGGAAAGGGGGGGGGGAGGCTATTTTGGCTCTCGGTTGGCCAATGGCGGAGCTGTGTGGAAGAGGCTAGGCTCCTGTAACTGGGGAGACCAGACCACAGGCAGAGGCGGCAGCAGCAGCTGACTCCCGACACCTGCCTTTCGGGGAGATGCAAACGGGCCTCCTGTCCCCAGATCACCGACTTGGCAGAGCGGGACCCGAGGGGATAGAGGCTCCCTGAGCAGGGACAAGGATGCTTCTGTCCGACCAGATCCGCGGACGGGGTCAGCTGACGTCCCTAAATGCACTGACCGGTCCTCGGGACACCATTTTAATAAACTGAAAATCCGTGGGCGTAGCTCCTGCGCCTTGCGCCTCTGGGGAAGTGACAAAAAAAATGTAGGTTACCCCTAGGCCTCCAGGCCAACGTCCCATCATCCTTCTGATCTGTCCTCTTTCTTACTGAGGCAAAATGGCAGGTTTGGCCCATCCTCTACCTCCCAATGGCTGGAAGGAATGGAATCTCTGGGGACTGGAAAAAGCTGAAAGGAGGCATTTTGGGTGCTCTCAAACTTCAGTTTGTACTCAATCTCGAACACAATAACACTTTGTATTTCTCCAGGGTCGCCTCGCCCTTCCCAGGGTCTCCAGGCCATTTCACATCACCAATTGGATCTCTAAAAGGAGGCAGCAGCAGATAAGGGGAAAGCCGGCTGGAAGCGGAACCAGGAGATTTGGGTTAGAGCATATACTCCAGTTAGCTGACTTAGTCAACATTCAATATGAGTTGGTGTCATTTTGGTTTATATGCGTGTCCCCCCCCCCCTTTTTTTTATGGTAGCTCCCTTGATCCAGTGCTGGACCTCCCAGCAGAAAGATCTGGGTTTAAATTTGGCCTCAGACACTTCCTAACTGTGGCAGAGTTACTTCATCTGGTTTGCCTCAGTTTGCTCATCTGTAAAAAGAGCTGGAGAAGGAAATGGCAAACCACTCCAGTATCTTTGCCAAGAAAACCCTAAAGGGGGACAGGAAGAGTTGGACAGGACAAAACCACAACATGTCAATGGTGGGAACTTGACACCAAGGATTAAGGGAGAAGAAGTAAGGAGGAGTATCTGTGAAATATCTGGGAGTAAGCTGGGATGAGGACCCCTGTTGTCTGGGTCCTGGGAGTCCTTTTGGCTCATTCCATTCAGCTTTTATTTAACTCAATGTTTATTTAACTCTCTCTCTCTCCTCTCTCTCTCTCTCTCTCTCTCTCTCTCTCTCTCTCTCTCTCTCTCTCTCTCTCTCTCTCTCTCTCTCTCTCTCTGTCTCTCTCTCTCTGTAGCACTAATGAATTGGGGAAGGATGGGGTGTCTGTGTACAAGTAGAGTATGCTAAGAGAAAAGGAAAGATTCAGACAAAAGACTCTGAAAAGGTGAGGATCCCAGATTTAAAGTTGGAAGAGACTTTGAGAGGCCCTCAACTCCAGGGGTTCTTAACTTTTTTGGAAATGTGAAACCCTTGGGCAATCTGTTAAAGCCTGTGGATCCCTGTCCTCTTCAGTCATGTTTTCAGATATATACAATGCACAGAATGACAAAGAAAACCAGTTATATTGAGAGGGTTATCAAAAGATATCTTTTGAAAAAATAAATTTCTCTTATCCTAGCTTAAGAAATTGAGCTAGCCTTGTTCAGCTGTTTTTCAATTGTATCCAACTCTTTGTGCCCCATTTTTGAGGTTTTCTTGGCCAAGATACTGGAGTGGTTTGCCATTTCCTTCTCTACTTCTTTTTATAGATCAAGAAACTGAGACAAATGGGGTATAGTGACTTGTCTAGGGACATACAACTAGGAAGTGTCTGAGGTCAGATTTGAACTCAGGTTTGCCTGACTCCAGGACTGGCACTTTATCCAGTGGATCATTTAGCTACTGATCTAGCCTATCTCTCTCACATTTTATAGATGAGGAAAGTAAGACCCTAGAGAAATTACTTTAGCCAAGAGAAGCAGAAAAACCACTTTGTGTGAATGGGAGTGGGGGTGTTGGGCAATAGCCTGGAAGAGATTGAACCTGTGGCTGTGGCCCGAATGCAGGACAGAGATGCTGGCTGAGATATTCTTTTTATTTGGATTGTTCTCAATAAACTATTCAGGGACAGTCTACAGGAAGGGGGAAGGTCTAGAACTAAAATCTTACCCATTGATCAAGTAAGTGCCAGCTCAAATCTTTCCTTCTCCAAAGCTTTTCTTGGCCCGCTTGGCCAACTGAAGTGTAGCTCCTCTGACACTTACTGTCTCTACCATTCAGATGATGTCTTGTATTACAGTAATTTGTTTTCTTAGTTTTCCAGGTTCCTGGAAGGTCAGGTCTGTCTTGTCCTTTCTATAACAACCAAAGCACAGTGCCTGGCACAGAAGAGAAATTCAAGAAATATTTGTTGAATGAACGAATGAATGTAGTACTGTTGTCAGTGAAGGTTGGGGTGTTGGTTATATGGACCTCTAACATCTGCCTGGCTTTGGAGAGGTCTGGCCCTGTTGACTTCTTTCATCTCTGCCCCTACCTATCACACCCCTGTCACCCATGCACAGTTCTCTTGGCTAAAAGGAATAATTAAAGTACTCAAGATTTTGCATCTGGAAAACCATATTCTAGACTTGGTCCTCATCCACAGAGACTGCCAAGTAAAGTGGAAAGAATGCTGGACTTGGCATCAGGAGGCCATTGTCTCCTACGTGGTGACTGCCACTCTCCAATTCCATTAAGGACAGAAGAGGAAACAGGTTGACACTGAAGAGGGAAGGGAAGGGAATAAACATTTACACAGTGCCTGTATGTATATGTGCCAAGCACTGCTAAGCACTTTACAAATATCTCGTTTGTTCCTCATCCTATTACACTGTGAGGTAGGTGCTATTATTATCCCCATTTTACAGTTGAAGAACTGATGAGACAAATAGAGTTTAAATGACTTGCCCAAGATCACACAGCTAGGAAGTATCTGACACTAGATTTGAACTAGCTCTATCCATAAAATATATGAATATAAACATATTTATTCATATATCATATATATATACTTACCTACTTATCTACCTATCTACCTATTTCTGTTTATCTCTTTCTCTGTCTACCTACCTTCTACCCTCCCTATCTCTGCCTGTCTGTCTATCTTCCTCCCTCCCTCCCTATCTATCTCTACCTGTCTGTCTGTATCTCTCTCTCTCCCCCATCTACCTTTCTTTCTACCTCTCTCTCTCTGTCCATCCATCCATCCATCCATCCATCCATCCATCCATCTATCCATCCATCCATCTATCTAAAAGATAGATCCAAAGGAAAACTTCCTTGAAGAAAGGGATGTTGACAATGGAAAAGATAACCAAGGTAGGAGATAGGATCTACCCCTGTTCCAGTGGATTCCTATCGGGTCTAGGAGGGCAGTGGGTGGCGAAGTGGATAGAATGATGAGCCTGGAGTCGGGAAGACATCTTCCTGAGTTCAAATCTGGCCTCAGATACTCAGATACTAGGTAACCTTGGGCAAGTTACTTCACCCTGTTTCCCTTAGTCTCCTCATCTGCAAATTTCTGTAGAGAAGGAAATGGCAAACCACTTTGGTATCTTTACCAAGAAAACCCCAAATGGGGTCATGAAGAGTCAGATACAACTGAAAAACAACTGAACAACAACATTGTCTCTAGGAGAAAATACAAATCCTCTTTTTTAACATTTAAGCTCCTTCATGGGTTAGCCATTTATTTTGCAACAAATTCAACTCCGGGCCAACCTTTCTTTCCAGACTGATTTCATGGATTCTTGCCCTCATATACTCTTCACTCCAGCCACACTGGCCTATTTGTTATTCTTCATCCATGCCCTCCCATCTTTTCATCTTCAAGTTTTTGCATAGTTTATCCTTCCTCTTTAAAAAAAAAGTCCCTCTTTTCTCATCATTGTTTTGCATTCTCCCTTGTTCCTTCCAAAGCTACTATCCATGAACTGCCTTTCTTATTTCCCCAGATGATGATTACTCCCGCCCTGCCTCTAGTTCATTTGTTTTTATCTTGTATCTGTTGTGTATTTGAGACACCATGGTATAATAAATAATGTAAGAAAGGGTGTGAGGGGGCAGCGAGGTGGCTCAGTGGATTGAGAGTCAGGCCATGGAGACAGAAGATCCTGGGTTCAAATATGACCTCATTCATGTCCTACTTGTTCAACTTTGGACAGGTCACTTAACCCCCATTACCTAGCCCTTACCAATCTTTTGCTTTTGAACCAATATATAGTATTGGTTCTGAGACAGAAGGTAAGGGTTTTTTAAAAAAGTAGCATATTGGGCTTAGAATTTGGAAGGAAGATATCAGTTCAAGTCCAATTTCTGATGCATACTGGCTGTGTGACTTCAGGCAAGTGACTTAAATTTTTAGGACTCTAAGGCAACTTCCTAAAACAGGAGTTCTTACCATCAAGTTCATGAATCCTTGGATAGATTTCAGGAAGTTGATGAAATTGGATGGGAAAAAAAAAAACATATCTTTAAGTAGAATTCGATTTCTTTGTAATCCTATGTATTTTATTTTATGTGTTTAAATACAATATTCTGAGAAGAGTTTGGTAGCCTTCATCAGACTATCAAAGAAGCCCTTGATAAAAGAATTAAAAACTTCTTTTCCCCAGACTATGAGCTGTAGAGAAAGTGGTGACCTACATTGAAAGGAGTTTCCTTATCTGGGAGATTCCTACATACCAGTAAAATCATAGATCCAGGCTCTATTGCCTATATTTTGCTTTAACTTATACGAGTACAAATTGTTTCCCAGTACATTATAAACTCCATGAAGGCAGAATGCATACACACACACACACACACACACACACACTCATACAAGATACCTGCATTATACTATACATGTATATGTAATGCATACTGGAAATC
Source organism: Monodelphis domestica (assembly GCF_027887165.1). Taxonomy (NCBI): domain Eukaryota; kingdom Metazoa; phylum Chordata; class Mammalia; order Didelphimorphia; family Didelphidae; genus Monodelphis; species Monodelphis domestica. The sequence continues at coordinate 106,265,682 of NC_077228.1, forward strand.
TATCTATCTATCTATCTATCTATCTATCTATCTATCTATCCATCTATCCATTCATCCATCCATTTTTCTATCCATCTATCCATTCATCTATCCATCTATCTATCCATCCATCTATCTATCTATCGAGGGAAGGAGAATGACTATGGGGTATATTTGAGTCCTTAGTAGCATGTAGCATAATAAGATTCTTAATAAATTTTTATTTATTCCAAACGAGTTGAATCTCCTTCTTGAGATATCTTTGAAAGTGAGTTTGAAAGTCATAAGTATATCAGATCCAAAGGAAAAGGAATATATCAGATATGGGGATCTTGACCTTTTTTATTGTGAATGCCTTTGATAATCTCTTGAAGTCTATGGTGGAGCCTTTCTCAGAATAATGTTTTTAAGTACACAAAATACATAAGATTACAAAGGATTTATATTGAAATCAAGATGCAATTTTTGCTCAACCAAATTCATAGACCCCTTAAAATCTACCCATGGGTCCAGGGACCCCAGGTTAATCACTCTTACATTAGATGTTCACAAAAGATAATTTCCATCCTAGTATGGTCTGATTCTGTGATTTTTCTTTGTCTTCTTCTCTTTGCCTTAGGTGCAGTTGGAGAAATCCCAATGTAGAGTGACCTAGCTAGAAGGGTTGCCTCACCATAATGGGGAAATTTAGCTACTGGTTTCCCAGACCTGGCACACAATCCATTGTGACCTATTTCCTTTCTCATCAAGCTTGGGGCTAGGTGGCTTCTCTTGTTTTACCAAAAAAAAAAAAATAGTGTGAACTTGGAAGAACAATGAACTCTGAGGCAGGAGACCTGGGTCCCTGTGACCTTGGGTCTCTCTGGGTCCCAGTTTTGTTATCTGTAAAATGAGGGGAGTCATGCTGGGTGATCAGGTAGGTTCTTTTCAGTTCTATCATTCTTGATTCCAATCTCTCTGGCATAGGGACTGCTCAGTTTCTTGGCTTAACCCAAGGCAACCACAAAGGCAAGAAATTCAGTTTTTGTGTGCTAGGGAACAATTCAGGAATCCAGAGGTGAGGCAAAAAGATCTATTATTATTATAATTCAATTTTATTTTATTTTCAGTTCCAGATTCTTTCCCTCCTCCCACCCCATCCCTACAAATATGAAGTCATGATAAAAAAAATTCTATATTAGCTTGCTTAGGGGAAAAGAAACAAACAAGAAAAAGATGTGCTTCATTCAATTGGTCGTCTGAATCTATCAGTTCTCTGTATGGAAGTGGATAGCATGTTCCATCAAGAGTCTTTTCGAATTGTGGTGGGTCCTTGTGTTGATCAGAGTTACTGAGTCTTTCACAGTTGATTATCTTTACAATATTGCTGTTACTATGTTATTGTTCTAGTTCTGCTCCCTTCACTTTGCATTCGTTCAAGTTTTTCCAGGTTTTCTAAAACCATCCCCTTCATCATTTCTTACAACACAATAGTATTCCATAACATTTATATATTGTAATTTGTTCAGCCAGTTCCCCAACTGATGGGTACCCTCTCAGTTTCCAATTATTTGACAATACAAAAAAGTTAATATTATAAGTATATATGTGTGTGTGTGTGTGTATGTATGTATCTATACACACATACACATACAGGTATCACTTCCACATTGAGACTTTGCCCATTGCAGTTTTAATATATTGCAAGTATGAATCTTGAAATTTCTCAGACTTGTGAATGTTAAAAATTTCCACATTGGGGAATTCTCCATTGGAACAATTTCCTACTGGGAACATTCCCCATTTGGACAGTGAGAACTCTACTTGGATCAGAAATGGGAGGACCTCTACTCCACCCTACTTAGGACTGCTTTAGGGGAGAAAACCCCTTGTTAAACAATGAAAGTACTTAAACCCATACTTATAATGAGGCAAAAAGTTCTTTAAGCCATGCCTATTTTTAGAATTAATACAATGGGGTGCTAAGTACCTATTAAAGGTCAGGCAACTTGTAAACTTGCCAGGAGCAAAGAGATGAAAACTTATTCAGAAGTTTTTTCTGGTAGGAACTTACTAAAGGGATTAGTCGACCCAGCAGTGTTTTTTCTGATTCAAACTTACTAAAGGGATTAGTCGACCCAGCAGTAATGGGCTGTCCCTTGGAAAACGTCTACTGTGACTAGTAGATGGAAGAACTTAGGGGAGGTGACATAGGAGAAAACCCCCTATATAAGAAAAAGCAGAATCTCTTGAGGATGAATCCTTTTGGAAGAATCTCTTGAGAGAGGCTGTGAAGAAGGGAAGCTCTTGGAGGACAATCTCTAAGGAGGTCTCGCTGGAGCTCCTCTGAGGGGACTCTGTCCCTCTGGAGGCTCTTGAGAGAGGCCCTTTGAAACAGTCTCTAACTGGAAGGCTCTTTGAGGAGGACTCTGGCTGGAACTCTCTCTAAGGAGACTCTGTCACTAGAATCCTTGCTTAGACAGACCTTGTGGTGAGTGATAAAAGACTGACTGATCTCTCTTAAGACTCAGGTCTAGGCCATGTTGGCTTAAGGCCCTTCATACTTCTTTCCTTTTTTCTCTCTTTCTCTCCTTTCTTTAATTCCTCATTGTATTATTAATTAAATTATCTATAAAACCCAGTTGACTTGGGTATATTCATAATTGGGAATATTTCCCTGGCGACCACCTTTTATTTGATTTAAAAACCAAGACACTGTGGTGAAACATATTTTCTGCGATCACAAATTTACTCACCCACTCTTATATCTACTATAATTTATATCTTCCACTATTTTACTCACTACAGTTTACAACCTTAACCATTTTAACTCTTACAGTTTATGACCATAACTATTTTAATTATAACACAAGTCCATAGGAAATTAAATAGGAATTATTATTTTTTAACCCTCATTTTTCATCTTGGAATCAATACTGAGAATTGGTTCCAAGGCAGAAGAATGATAAGGGCTAGGCCATGAGGATTAAATGACTTGTCCAGGGTCATACAGCTAGGAAGGTCTTGAGGTCAGATGTAAATCCAGGACTTTCTATCTCTAGGCCTGGCTCTCCATCTAATGAGCCACCTAGCTGCCCCTAAATTGGGGAAGTTTTGAAGAAACTGTAGATGACAAGGAAAGTTTAGAAACTTAATAGCTTATGCCCAAACACTTAACCCAAATTTTACAATAAGATTCTCTAAATACCCTATAAAAGAAAAAAAAATCAGACTTCTTTGGTATAAAGAGAGAGAGAGAGAGAGAGAGAGAGAGAGAGATTGGGGTGGTGGTAGCCCCTAAACCCTATGATGTGGAAGGGATACATATATATATGTACCTATATATTCTTCCCCTTTTTCTTTGATCTCTGTGGTTTGTAGATCTAGTAATATTATAGCTGGCTAGAGGGTACATATTAATTCATAGTTTCATTGACAGTGCTTTTGCATATTTATTTACCTACATTCCCTCTAGCACTTGTCATTTTTCTTTTCTGTCATCTTAGCCAATCTGATGGATGTGAAGTGGTTTCTTAGAATTGTTTTAATTTGCATTTCTCTAATTATTTGTGATTTAGAACATTTTTCATATGATTATTGATAGCTTTGACTTCTTCCTTGGAAAACTGCCTGTTCACATCCTTTGATCATTTATTGATTAAAGAATAGCTCTAATCTTATAAAATTGGCTCAGTTCCCGGTATGTTTGAGAAAGAAGACCTTTATCAAAGAAAATTACTGCAAAAATAGTTTCCCAGTTTTCTGCTTTTTTCCATTATTAGCTGAATTGGATTTATCTGTGCAAAATTTTTTAAATTTTATGTGACCAAAATTAACATCTATTTCTTTTTGATCATGAACTCTTCTATCTATAGATCTCTCAACTAATTTGCTTAAAATATCTACCCAGTTTCTATCAGACTACTTTCCAGTTTTCCCATCAGTTTTTGTCAAATAGTAAGTTCTTACCCCAGTAGTTGGGGTCTTTGGGCTTATCAAACACTTGGATACTATGCTCATTTGCTTCTGTACATTTCATTCCTAATGTGTTCAGTAGAGTGGTTGATCAATGATACATGATATACAGAAATCTACCTAACTTCTGAGAAATATTCATATTTGCCTTATCCACTTTCCCCAAGCAGAAAGTAATGGGATGCAATCTGTTCCAATCCAGGTGTGATGAACTCACTTCCTCCAGCACATAGCACAGATTCATGTGCAAACAGTAGCTTAAATATTATTTCTCTGCTGATGATGGTGACAACACTAGCCTGGAAATCCTCAAAGATCTATAGTACCAGACAGTCAACATCCTGAATAGATATCCTTGAGGAATAGAAATCTTTCTTGTACACCAAGAAGATGTAGCAGTAAGAAGGAACCTAGTTATTTTTGGGGGGAGGAGTTTTCAGTCTGAGTGGGAGACCAAAGGATGGATACATGTGAAAATAGGTCTGCTCCCTTTCATTTCCCTTTAAGTACTGTTTTCCCTGAAAAAATGTAAGCTTCCTAAGGGCAGAGAGAGTCTTGCTTATTTGTTTATTTCTTGGTTATATATGTATCACCAAACAAAACATATTTCTATATTATCCACTTTTCTAAGTGAATAATCATATAAAACCAAAACCCTAAAACATATACCCAAAGAAACAAGTGAAAAATTGTATGTTTTCATTTGCCTTCCTACTCCAACAATTCTTTTTCTGGAGGTGTATAGCATCCTTTTTCATAAATCCCTCAGAATTGTCTTGGATCATTATATTTCTTTTAGTAGCAAAATCTATCACGTTTGATTGCTCCACAGTATTGCTATTACTGTGTGCAATGTTTTCATAGTTCTGCTTATTACACTCTGCATCAGTTCAAATAAGTCTTTCCAGTTCTTTCTGAAATCATCCAGTTCATCATTCCTTACAACACAATAGTATTCCATCACCACCATATGCCACAATTTATTCAGCCATTCCCCAATTGATGGATACCCCCTCAGTTTCTAGTTCTTTGCCACCACAAAAAGAGTTGCCATAAATATTTTGTATAAGCAGGTTCTTTCCTAATTTTTTAAAATCTCTTTGGAGTATAGAATGTCTTGCTTTTTTGCTTCTATTTGTATTTTCAGCTCTTAGTACAGTACCAGATATTGTTCTTCATAAATGATCTCTCTATTTATCTATCATCTATCTATCAATAAAGTCTCTATATTATTTATTATAGTCCATAAATAATTGAGGGCAAACTGATTATATAGAACTAGGTATTGTATTCAGGTGTCAAAGTCATTGAGTGAGATTAGTCATTTATTAAGCCACAAAAATCAACATTTACTGAGCTCTTACTAAGCATAAGATGCTGTGCTAAGTAATCAACAGGAAAACCAAAAATGAGTAATAAGCAGTTCTTGCCCTCAAGGAGCTTAGAGTCCTATAGTCAGAATGACTCATGTTCAAGATGGGGAGACTGGCTAGGCAGTAATCCTGTGAGTGAAAAAGGACCTGAGGAATGTATGGACAGCAAAGTCAGTATGTGTCAACAATGTGAAATGGCAGCCTAAAAGCAGTTGGAATGTAGACTACATAAGGGGAGCCTAGGAACCAGAGAGAAATGTAATGGTTCCATTGGATTTTGTCTGGGTCATACCACATCTGAAATATGATAGTCAGTTCTAAGCTTCATATTTTAGGAAAAGTATCCAGAAAAGGTCCCCAATGGTGGTAAGGGCTTGTTATGGTGGAAACTTCTACCATATATGTAAGAGAATTGATTGAAAGAACTAGGAATATTTAGCTTAGAGAAGAGAAGGCAGGGGGAAGGAACAACTAGGTGGCACAGTGGATGGAGTGCCAGACCTGGACATAGAGGGTCCTCAGTTCGAGTCTAGCCTCAGAGACTTCCTACTAGGCAAATCACAACTCCGTTTGTCTAGCTAGCTCTTGCTCTTTTCTTTTAGAGTTGTTACTAAGACAGAAAATAAGGGTTGTTGGGTTTTTTTTGAAACCCTTAACTGCCATCTTAGAATCAATACTGTGTATTGGTTCCAAGGCAGAAAAGAGGTAAGAGCTGGGCAATGAGACTTAAGTGACTTGGCCAGGGTCACAGAGCAGAGAGATCTCTAAGGTCAGATTTGAGCCCAGGACCTCTCTACTCTAGGTCTGGCTCTCTCAGTCCACTGAGCCACCCAACTGCTCCCCAAATCCTGCTTTTAACAGAGAGTAATTGGTTGGATGATCTGGGCAAGACACTCAGTCTCTCAATGCTTTAGGCAAAATTCTAAGACCAGTGCCAAACTTCAGTTGGTAGTGAGTTTCCTTGTGTGAGAGTATCCTACAAGAAAGAAGCTTGCTTTTGCCAAAAGTTAAAAGTAATTGAAAAGTAAAATCACAAGGGGGCAACTAGGTAAATGGAGCACCAGATGGGAAGATCTGGGTTCCAATTTTGGCTTTAGATACTTTCTAGCTGTGTGATCCTGGATAGAATCACTTAATCTCCATTGCCTAGCCCTTATTGCTCTTCTGTTTTAGAATCCATACTCTGATTCTAAGAAAGAAGGCAAGGGTTCTTTTTTAAAGAAGTAAAAAGAAAACTAGAAACACGAGGCGTCAAAAAGAAGCTCCATGAGCATTTAGAGATGAGTTCTCAGTTGGAGCAGAGGCAATTCTCTGTTTCTCTGGCTGGTGAGTCCTTTTGGGAAGAGGGCTTTGGGCCTTGGTAGGCTGAGAGACAGGAATTCTTACATTAAATCCATTAAACCCCACGACTTCCCTCCCTCAGCCCCTGCATGGGCATCCAGGGGTATTTAGCCATATTCTCTCCAGTCAGCATTATTCTCCGTAGACTTCAGTGAGGGCAGCAGTTTATTAGGGTGGAGCTGTTTTTCCTTGAAGCTGCCTATTATATAGAACAATGAGTGATTAGAGCACAACTGGGAGGGATTTTATGAAATATCTCCCTGATAGATCTTAAATGACTGCTTAGGTGCCTAAGGCCTCAGAAGTTGGAAAATTACTTAAGTGCCAGGTGTGACTGTAAAAGTCATGAGACTGATGGAAAAAAAATCCAACCACCCCAGGCAGGAAGGGGACCCTCCATCCAAGTCACCAAAGCCAGCACTTCCCCTCAGCTCTCTCTGATAAAGTGGGGGCTCACAGACAGCTTGAATTTGCTTTCTGGGCACTCGGAACTTGGAAAAGGTTCGCCAAGGCTGTATTACATTACCTTCCATCTACCCTGTGTACATGTTGTTAATTCAGTTATTTATATGTTTTTATTCATTAGAATATAAGCTTCTGGAAGGTGGGGGCTGATTTAAAAAAAAATCCTAGATTCTGTCAGAATTAATTCTAAGTTTTGGTTCCAACATGGTAAGGGCTAGGCAGTTGGAGGGAGGTAAGTGACTTGCCCAGAGTCACACCGCTAGGAAATGTCTGGGGTCAAATTTGAATCCAGGACTTCTCCGTCTAAGGCTGGCTCTCTTTTCACTGAGCTGCCCCTTCAAAGATGGATTTTAAACTTTTCTTTATAGCCCTAGCATTTAGTACAGTACCGGGCACCTGATAAATAAGTAAATACCATTTCATAAGTAAGTACAGCAAACTTGACACCGTAAATAGCACTTAATAGGTAATACTTGTTGACCGATTGATTCTCCAGGGGGTCAGTGAAGTGAAGGGGATTAGATGAGGTCCTTTCCAGCTCTACGAATCATGGGTGCTTCATACAGTGCTTTAAAGTTTGCCAAGTCCTTTCCAGACACAATACCCTTGAGGTATCTACTAGATATTCTAGGAGAGTCAGGAAGAGATGCAGGGACCTAGCCACGGTCACACAGCTTGTAAGTATCTGAGACAATGGCCGAACCCAGTCCTTGTCCAGCACTCGGGCTACCACATGATGCTGCCTCTCTAAGTGCCCTGAACGAAGGAAGGAAGGAAGGAAGAATGAGTAAGTGTGAGACATAGCATGAAGAATTCAGCATGGCAAAGCCTCCCTCATTGGAGGTTGGGAGGTGAGGCAGGAGGGTGGATTAGCAGGCTTGGGAAGACCAGAATTTAGTGGGGCTGATACTCCATCACCTTATACCATACAAGTCAATCCTGACACTGAGGATGGATAGGAACTCGCAAATATTTAGCAAGAGTCTACAAAATGCCAGACGTCGTGCTGGGTCTTGGGGACCCAAAGACCAAGATCAAGTGGTTCTTGTCCTTATAGGATGATTGGATCCAAGTTTTAGAGTCAGAAGACCATCTCCGACCCCCTGCATTTTGCAGTGCTCAGCGATTTGCCCATAGTCACACAGTTAATTAGTGTCAGAGGTAGGGTTTGAATTTGAGTCTTCCCTGCCTCCAAGTGCAGCAGATAACTAATGGGATTGTAAGTCAGTTTAAAAAAATAAGATTTTATTGATGTCTTCTGTTTCTTATATCATAATTATCCTCAGTTTCCTTCCTGGCACTGGTCCAGACATATATACATACACATACCACATATATGTATACCCACATGTAGACCATATATGTGAGAAACATGTATGTAACATTTATGTATCATATATGTAATATGTATATATGCATGATATGTGCCGTACATACACATAACATATATTCCTATATAGCAAGAACTATTTAAAAAAAACTTCTTACCTTTTGTCTTTTATTTTTCAAACTACCTTCTGTCTAAGAACAGTTCTAAGGCAGGAGGGTGGTAAGGGCTAGGCATTTGGGGTTAAGTGTCTTGGCCAGGGTTACACAGCTAGAAAGTGTCTGAGATTGGGTATTTAAAATTTTTTTTTATTTTAATTTGAAACCCTCACCTTCTGTCTTAGAATCAATACTGTGTATTGGTTCCAAGGCAGAAGAGTGGTAAGGGCTAGGCAATGGGGGTTAAGTGTCTTGGTCAGGGTTACACAGCTAGAAAGTGTCTGAGATTGGGTATTTAAAAATTTTTTTAATTTTAATTTGAAACCCTCACCTTCTGTCTTAGAATCAATACTGTGTATTGGTTCCAAGGCAGAAGAGTGGTAAGGGCTAGGCAATGGGGGTTAAGTGACTTGTCCAAGGTCACCCAGCTAGGAAATGTCTGAGGCCAAAATTGAACCTAGGACTTCTCATCTCTAGGTCTTGCTTTTAATCCACTGAGCCACCCAGCTGCCCCCAGATTGGGTATTTTTTTTTTAAAGGAAAGAAGATCATCTCAATCTATACACTGAAAAAAGTCCAAAAATCAGTAACATCTTGGGAGAGTAATTTGTTCACATTAGAGGTTTAAAAACTAAGTAAATAAATTCACTTCAAGGTAACTAATTAAAGGAGCCTTGGCATCTTACCTATATTCTAGAATTTGTATGGGTCAAGGTGAATAAAAAGCATCATGAGAACTAACATTTCTATATGTGCCTTCTAGCACCTTTTCTGATCATAGTCCCACAAAGTAAGGAGTTCAAGTAGTAAGTAGGAATCTTATTTTATAGATACAGAAACTGAAGGTTACAGAGGCCAGAATTGGAATTGAACTCTTCTGCTTTTAAGTCCAAAGAAATGGAGAGGAGAGCCTTGGGAGTTAGGGAATTGGGACTCTAGTCTCAGCTCTGTCTAGAACTGTTTGGCCTCTTAATTGCAACTTAACATCTTTGGCCTCCATCTTCCCTTCTGGGAAAGTAAAGGTTCTTGAAATAACAGAAACTACTCTGCAAAAAGTTATAGGCACTATATAAATAAAAAGACCTTATTCTTATTCTCACTACTTGAATCTAGGTAAATCTAGGTCTATGTAGGAATATGTAAATATATGCAACTTCTTTGTAAAATCATTCCATTTCCAGAAAAATGAAACTCTTATGAAAGATCCTCCAGGAATATTTCCGTTTGGCCAACTCCGGGATCATGTCCCTCCCCCATCTGTCCCCTAGACCTGGTATTGGAGGTCTCCTGGGGATGGATTTTCTTTTCACCCTTATTTTGTACAGCCCAACAATGGCTCCTCAGGGGATTTTCAGTAATGAAAGCAACAGAGCTTGAAGCCCCAAACAACCGTACTCTCTGTGACACTGCCCAGATCGAGGTTATCCCTCCCAGGGGCCCTCTGTTTGCTCTGTGCTGGCCCTGATCGGTGGAGGAGGAGGAGGAGGAGGAAGAGGAGGAGGAAGAGTGTGGGGGTAGAGGCGCCCCAAAGGAGGACAGATGGGCCGGCTGGCCCTAGAGTCTGCTTTTTCAACAACCTTTTTGTTTTCCAGCCAAACATTCAGGCCCTCAGCTTCCCCTCCACCCCCTAGCTCCCAGCCGCTTTCTCCACCTCCCCCCAGTCCCTGAGTCTGTCCAAAGGAGCCCCTGGTTTAAGGGGGGCAGCAGAGGGTTGGAGGCGGGGACGTTTTTCCTTTATGATCCTGAGATGGATGAAAAGACGCTTTTTTCCTGGGGGAGCGCAACTGGTGGTGGGCAACTGTTGCCATCTGTCTAGGGGGACGTGGACAGGGAGGGGCTCGGCTTCACTCCTTCATGCCCCACTGGGCTTAGACCTTTGGTCCTCTTGGGTCTGAAGGGAGGGGTGGGGGTGGCAGGCGAGGCGGCCCCCCTCCCCCGGGGGAGGGGGGAACCTGTGAGAGAGCCAGGCTCTGAGTGTCTCCACCTCACACCGGTCGGGCCAAACTTCGGGTGAATCACCAGGATAATTTGCATGAGGAATCTGCCCCAGTCCCGAATAGCCCAATGATCAGCAGCCTCGGCCTCCCCCTTCCCCTCCTCCGCCCCTTGTTCCCGGGACTACTCTCCGGCCCTCTAGGGTGAAAGGGAGTGGTCCCGGCTCCCCCTGCACAGCCGAAGAGCAGGAAAAACAGCCCTGGTGCTCTCTCCTCCCCGCCCCCCGCCCCCCTCTTTCCCGGTGGATGCAGGCACAGGAGTGATGGATAGGCTCCCACAGCCCACTCCTCTCCTTGGGATGCCATGCTTAGAGCCCCGCTTCCTCCCTGCCCCCCAGCAGCTCTACACAGACCCTTCTCTTTTTTGTTTTGTTCTTCTGGGTGAGGCCCGCATCGGAGGAGGGGGAAAGGGGGGAGAGAGGGACCATTAGCGGCCCAGCAGCTGAGCTGGAAAAGAAAGACACTGAATAGAAATACTGCCATTGGCAGCTCGCCAGACCGGCTCAGGGTCTTTGAATAACACCCCAGGAGAGGGGTTGGGGATTGGGAGCAGGAGAAGGTTTGGGGCATTTAATTATTTAAAGGGCTCAATAAAAGGATCTGAGCCCCTGGGGAGGGTTGAGGGGAGAGGGGTGAGCAGGCAGATGGTGTGCCCAGGGAGCCAGGGAATTGGGTGCAAAGTGGGCGTGGGATGGCAACGGGGGAGGCCGGCAGGGGTTGCAGAAAAGCTTCCAATGTAAATGGAAAGAGAATTTGTCTTTTCCCAATGGGGGAGGGGGTCAGACCCAAATAGGACACTCTCGGGAACCTTTTTCTTCAGGTCAACTGTGGACATCCTTCCCATTCCCTTTTCTCTATGCCTTC